>NW_027673035.1:0-280000 GCF_964194105.1 Spermophilus citellus | reverse complement strand
AGCCCTAAGCAGTGACTGGCGAGAAACACTTTCATGGAAAGGGGTTGCCAGGCTTCCCAAAATTACAAATCTCCAGAAATCTCAGCAAATATTTTTTCACCCAAACTGGATGATACTTTCAGGTAATGATCAGTACACTAAGGCGACTAGGTTCCCCAAATTTTGTTCTTCTATGTTGAAGCGTTCGTTTCCAGTAACAGTTTGAATTTTTAGGTTTCACTCTGTTTTCTCCTATATTGATAGATGTATTTGGAACTCTAAATCCAACACGGTTTGTGCTAGCTTCTTGAAACTTGACACAATAAAGTAGTTTCACGTTCTATCTCTATGTTTTGTTTCCTCTTGATGTAGCCCTAAGCAGTGACTGGCGAGAAACACTTTCATGGAAAGGGGTTACCAGGCTTCCCAAAATTACGAATCTCCAGAAATCTCAGGAAATATTTTTTCACCCAAACTGGATGATACTTTCAGGTAATGATCAGTACACTAAGGCGACTAGGTTCCCCAAATTTTGTTCTTCTATGTTGAAGCGTTCGTTTCCAGTAACAGTTTGAATTTTTAGGTTTCACTCTGTTTTCTCCTATATTGATAGATGTATTTGGAACTCTAAATCCAACACGGTTTGTGCTAGCTTCTTGAAACTTGACACAATAAAGTAGTTTCACGTTCTCTCTCTACGTTTTGTTTCCTCTTAATGTAGCCCTAAGCAGTGACTGGCGAGAAACATTTTCATGAAAAGGGGTTGCCAGGCTGCCCAAAATTACGAATCTCCAGAAATCTCAGCAAATATTTTTTCACCCTAACTGGATGATACTTTCAGGTAATGATCAGTACACTAAGGCGACTTGGTTCCCCAAATTTTCTTCTTCTATGTTGAAGCGTTCGTTTCCTGTAACAGTTTGAATTTTTAGGTTTCACTCTGTTTTCTCCTATATTGATAGATGTATTTGGAACTCTAAATCCAACACGGTTTGTGCTAGCTTCTTGAAACTTGACACAATAAAGTAGTTTCACGTTCTATCTCTATGTTTTGTTTCCTCTTGATATAGCCCTGAGCAGTGACTGGCGAGAAACACTTTCATGGAAAGGTGTTGCCAGGTTTCCCAAAATTACAAATCTCCAGAAATCTCAGCAAATATTTTTTCACCCAAACTGGATGATACTTTCAGGTAATGATAAGTACACTAAGGCGACTTGGTTCCCCAAATTTCGTTCTTCTATGTTGAAGGGTTCGTTTCCAGTAACAGTTTGAATTTTTAGGTTTCACTCTGTTTTCTCCTATATTGATAGATGTATTTGGAACTCTAAATCCAACACGGTTTGTGCTAGCTTCTTGAAACTTGACACAATAAAGTAGTTTCACGTTCTATCTCTATGTTTTGTTTCCTCTTGATGTAGCCCTAAGCAGTGACTGGCGAGAAACACTTTCATGGAAAGGGGTTGCCAGGCTTCCCAAAATTACGAATCTCCAGAAATCTCAGCAAATATTTTTCCACCCAAACTGGATGATACTTTCAGGTAATGATCAGTACACTAAGGCGACTAGGTTCCCCAAATTTTGTTCTTCTATGTTGAAGCGTTCGTTTCCAGTAACAGTTTGAATTTTTAGGTTTCACTCTGTTTTCTCCTATATTGATAGATGTATTTGGAACTCTAAATCCAACACGGTTTGTGCTAGCTTCTTGAAACTTGACACAATAAAGTAGTTTCACGTTCTATCTCTATGTTTTGTTTCCTCTTGATATAGCCCTAAGCAGTGACTGGCGAGAAACACTTTCATGGAAAGGGGTTGCCAGTTTTCCCAAAATTACAAATCTCCAGAAATCTCAGCAAATATTTTTTCACCCAAACTGGATGATACTTTCAGGTAATGATAAGTACACTAAGGCGACTTGGTTCCCCAAATTTCGTTCTTCTATGTTGAAGCGTTCGTTTCCAGTAACAGTTTGAATTTTTAGGTTTCACTCTGTTTTCTCCTATATTGATAGATGTATTTGGAACTCTAAATCCAACACGGTTTGTGCTAGCTTCTTGAAACTTGACACAATAAAGTAGTTTCACGTTCTATCTCTATGTTTTGTTTCCTCTTGATGTAGCCCTAAGCAGTGACTGGCGAGAAACACTTTCATGGAAAGGGGTTGCCAGGCTTCCCAAAATTACAAATCTCCAGAAATCTCAGCAAATATTTTTTCACCCAAACTGGATGATACTTTCAGGTAATGATCAGTACACTAAGGCGACTAGGTTCCCCAAATTTTGTTCTTCTATGTTGAAGCGTTCGTTTCCAGTAACAGTTTGAATTTTTAGGTTTCACTCTGTTTTCTCCTATATTGATAGATGTATTTGGAACTCTAAATCCAACACGGTTTGTGCTAGCTTCTTGAAACTTGACACAATAAAGTAGTTTCACGTTCTATCTCTATGTTTTGTTTCCTCTTGACGTAGCCCTAAGCAGTGACTGGCGAGAAACACTTTCATGGAAAGGGGTTACCAGGCTTCCCAAAATTACGAATCTCCAGAAATCTCAGGAAATATTTTTTCACCCAAACTGGATGATACTTTCAGGTAATGATCAGTACACTAAGGCGACTAGGTTCCCCAAATTTTGTTCTTCTATGTTGAAGCGTTCGTTTCCAGTAACAGTTTGAATTTTTAGGTTTCACTCTGTTTTCTCCTATATTGATAGATGTATTTGGAACTCTAAATCCAACACGGTTTGTGCTAGCTTCTTGAAACTTGACACAATAAAGTAGTTTCACGTTCTCTCTCTACGTTTTGTTTCCTCTTAATGTAGCCCTAAGCAGTGACTGGCGAGAAACATTTTCATGAAAAGGGGTTGCCAGGCTGCCCAAAATTACGAATCTCCAGAAATCTCAGCAAATATTTTTTCACCCTAACTGGATGATACTTTCAGGTAATGATCAGTACACTAAGGCGACTTGGTTCCCCAAATTTTCTTCTTCTATGTTGAAGCGTTCGTTTCCTGTAACAGTTTGAATTTTTAGGTTTCACTCTGTTTTCTCCTATATTGATAGATGTATTTGGAACTCTAAATCCAACACGGTTTGTGCTAGCTTCTTGAAACTTGACACAATAAAGTAGTTTCACGTTCTATCTCTATGTTTTGTTTCCTCTTGATATAGCCCTAAGCAGTGACTGGCGAGAAACACTTTCATGGAAAGGGGTTGCCAGGTTTCCCAAAATTACAAATCTCCAGAAATCTCAGCAAATATTTTTTCACCCAAACTGGATGATACTTTCAGGTAATGATAAGTACACTAAGGCGACTTGGTTCCCCAAATTTCGTTCTTCTATGTTGAAGGGTTCGTTTCCAGTAACAGTTTGAATTTTTAGGTTTCACTCTGTTTTCTCCTATATTGATAGATGTATTTGGAACTCTAAATCCAACACGGTTTGTGCTAGCTTCTTGAAACTTGACACAATAAAGTAGTTTCACGTTCTATCTCTATGTTTTGTTTCCTCTTGATGTAGCCCTAAGCAGTGACTGGCGAGAAACACTTTCATGGAAAGGGGTTGCCAGGCTTCCCAAAATTACGAATCTCCAGAAATCTCAGCAAATATTATTCCACCCAAACTGGATGATACTTTCAGGTAATGATCAGTACACTAAGGCGACTAGGTTCCCCAAATTTTGTTCTTCTATGTTGAAGCGTTCGTTTCCAGTAACAGTTTGAATTTTTAGGTTTCACTCTGTTTTCTCCTATATTGATAGATGTATTTGGAACTCTAAATCCAACACGGTTTGTGCTAGCTTCTTGAAACTTGACACAATAAAGTAGTTTCACGTTCTATCTCTATGTTTTGTTTCCTCTTGATATAGCCCTAAGCAGTGACTGGCGAGAAACACTTTCATGGAAAGGGGTTGCCAGTTTTCCCAAAATTACAAATCTCCAGAAATCTCAGCAAATATTTTTTCACCCAAACTGGATGATACTTTCAGGTAATGATAAGTACACTAAGGCGACTTGGTTCCCCAAATTTCGTTCTTCTATGTTGAAGCGTTCGTTTCCAGTAACAGTTTGAATTTTTAGGTGTCACTCTGTTTTCTCCTATATTGATAGATGTATTTGGAACTCTAAATCCAACACGGTTTGTGCTAGCTTCTTGAAACTTGACACAATAAAGTAGTTTCACGTTCTATCTCTATGTTTTGTTTCCTCTTGATGTAGCCCTAAGCAGTGACTGGCGAGAAACACTTTCATGGAAAGGGGTTGCCAGGCTTCCCAAAATTACAAACCTCCAGAAATCTCAGCAAATATTTTTTCACCCAAACTGGATGATACTTTCAGGTAATGATAAGTACACTAAGGCGACTAGGTTCCCCAAATTTTGTTCTTCTATGTTGAAGCGATCGTTTCCAGTAACAGTTTGAATTTTTAGGTTTCACTCTGTTTTCTCCTACATTGATAGATGTATTTGGAACTCTAAATCCAACACGGTTTGTGCTAGCTTCTTGAAACTTGACACAATAAAGTAGATTCACATTCTATCTCTACGTTTTGTTTCCTCTTAATGTAGCCCTAAGCAGTGACTGGCGAGAAACACTTTCATGGAAAGGGGTTGCCAGGCTGCCCAAAATTACGAATCTCCAGAAATCTCAGCAAATATTTTTTCACCCTAACTGGATGATACTTTCAGGTAATGATCAGTACACTAAGGCGACTTGGTTCCCCAAATTTCCTTCTTCTATGTTGAAGCGTTCGTTTCCTGTAACAGTTTGAATTTTTAGGTTTCACTCTGTTTTCTCCTATATTGATAGATGTATTTGGAACTCTAAATCCAACACGGTTTGTGCTAGCTTCTTGAAACTTGACAAAATAAAGTGGTTTCACGTTCTATCTCTATGTTTTGTTTCCTCTTGATATAGCCCTAAGCAGTGACTGGCGAGAAACACTTTCATGGAAAGGGGTTGCCCGGTTTCCCAAAATTACAAATCTCCAGAAATCTCAGCAAATATTTTTTCACCCAAACTGGATGATACTTTCAGGTAATGATAAGTACACTAAGGCGACTTGGTTCCCCAAATTTCCTTCTTCTATGTTGAAGCGTTCGTTTCCAGTAACAGTTTGAATTTTTAGGTTTCACTCTGTTTTCTCCTATATTGATAGATGTATTTGGAACTCTAAATCCAACACGGTTTGTGCTAGCTTCTTGAAACTTGACAAAATAAAGTAGTTTCACGTTCTATCTCTATGTTTTGTTTCCTCTTGATGTAGCCCTAAGCAGTGACTGGCGAGAAACACTTTCATGGAAAGGGGTTGCCAGGCTGCCCAAAATTACGAATCTCCAGAAATCTCAGCAAATATTTTTTCACCCAAACTGGATGATACTTTCAGGTAATGATACGTACACTAAGGCGACTTGGTTCCCCAAATTTCGTTCTTCTATGTTGAAGCGTTCGTTTCCAGTAACAGTTTGAATTTATAGGTTTCACTCTGTTTTCTCCTATATTGATAGATGTATTTGGAACTCTAAATCCAACACGGTTTGTGCTAGCTTCTTGAAACTTGACACAATAAAGTAGTTTCACGTTCTATCTCTACGTTTTGTTTCCTCTTAATGTAGCCCTAAGCAGTGACTGGCGAGAAACACTTTCATGGAAAGGGGTTGCCAGGCTGCCCAAAATTACGAATCTCCAGAAATCTCAGCAAATATTTTTTCACCCTAACTGGATGATACTTTCAGGTAATGATCAGTACACTAAGGCGACTTGGTTCCCCAAATTTCCTTCTTCTATGTTGAAGCGTTCGTTTCCTGTAACAGTTTGAATTTTTAGGTTTCACTCTGTTTTCTCCTGTATTGATAGATGTATTTGGAACTCTAAATCCAACACGGTTTGTGCTAGCTTCTTGAAACTTGACACAATAAAGTAGTTTCACGTTCTATCTCTATGTTTTGTTTCCTCTTGATATAGCCCTAAGCAGTAACTGGCGAGAAACACTTTCATGGAAAGGGGTTGCCAGGTTTCCCAAAATTACAAATCTCCAGAAATCTCAGCAAATATTTTTTCACCCAAACTGGATGATACTTTCAGGTAATGATAAGTACACTAAGGCGACTTGGTTCCCCAAATTTCGTTCTTCTATGTTGAAGGGTTCGTTTCCAGTAACAGTTTGAATTTTTAGGTTTCACTCTGTTTTCTCCTATATTGATAGATGTATTTGGAACTCTAAATCCAACATGGTTTGTGCTAGCTTCTTGAAACTTGACACAATAAAGTAGTTTCACGTTCTATCTCTATGTTTTGTTTCCTCTTGATGTAGCCCTAAGCAGTGACTGGCGAGAAACACTTTCATGGAAAGGGGTTGCCAGGCTTCCCAAAATTACGAATCTCCAGAAATCTCAGCAAATATTTTTCCACCCAAACTGGATGATACTTTCAGGTAATGATCAGTACACTAAGGCGACTTGGTTCCCCAAATTTCGTTCTTCTATGTTGAAGCGTTCGTTTCCAGTAACAGTTTGAATTTTTAAGTTTCACTCTGTTTTCTCCTATATTGATAGACGTATTTGGAACTCTAAATCCAACACGGTTTGTGCTAGCTTCTTGAAACTTGACACAATAAAGTAGTTTCAGGTTCTATCTCTATGTTTTGTTTCCTCTTGATGTAGCCCTAAGCAGTGACTGGCGAGAAACACTTTCATGGAAAGGGGTTGCCAGGCTTCCCAAAATTACAAATCTCCAGAAATCTCAGCAAATATTTTTCACCCAAACTGGATGATACTTTCAGGTAATGATCAGTACACTAAGGCGACTAGGTTCCCCAAATTTTGTTCTTCTATGTTGAAGCGTTCGTTTCCAGTAACAGTTTGAATTTTTAGGTTTCACTCTGTTTTCTCCTATATTGATAGATTTATTTGGAACTCTAAATCCAACACGGTTTGTGCTAGCTTCTTGAAACTTGACACAATAAAGTAGTTTCACGTTCTATCTCTACGTTTTGTTTCCTCTTAATGTAGCCCTAAGCAGTGACTGGCGAGAAACACTTTCATGGAAAGGGGTTGCCAGGCTGCCCAAAATTACGAATCTCCAGAAATCTCAGCAAATATTTTTTCACCCTAACTGGATGATACTTTCAGGTAATGATCAGTACACTAAGGCGACTTGGTTCCCCAAATTTCCTTCTTCTATGTTGAAGCGTTCGTTTCCTGTAACAGTTTGAATTTTTAGGTTTCACTCTGTTTTCTCCTATATTGATAGATGTATTTGGAACTCTAAATCCAACACGGTTTGTGCTAGCTTCTTGAATCTTGACAAAATAAAGTGGTTTCACGTTCTATCTCTATGTTTTGTTTCCTCTTGATATAGCCCTAAGCAGTGACTGGCGAGAAACACTTTCATGGAAAGGGGTTGCCCGGTTTCCCAAAATTACAAATCTCCAGAAATCTCAGCAAATATTTTTTCACCCAAACTGGATGATACTTTCAGGTAATGATAAGTACACTAAGGCGACTTGGTTCCCCAAATTTCGTTCTTCTATGTTGAAGCGTTCGTTTCCAGTAACAGTTTGAATTTTTAGGTTTCACTCTGTTTTCTCCTATATTGATAGATGTATTTGGAACTCTAAATCCAACACGGTTTGTGCTAGCTTCTTGAAACTTGACACAATAAAGTAGTTTCACGTTCTATCTCTATGTTTTGTTTCCTCTTGATGTAGCCCTAAGCAGTGACTGGCGAGAAACACTTTCATGGAAAGGGGTTGCCAGGCTTCCCAAAATTACGAATCTCCAGAAATCTCAGCAAATATTTTTCCACCCAAACTGGATGATACTTTCAGGTAATGATCAGTACACTAAGGCGACTTGGTTCCCCAAATTTCGTTCTTCTATGTTGAAGCGTTCGTTTCCAGTAACAGTTTGAATTTTTAGATTTCACTCTGTTTTCTCCTATATTGATAGACGTATTTGGAACTCTAAATCCAACACGGTTTGTGCTAGCTTCTTGAAACTTGACACAATAAAGTAGTTTCACGTTCTATCTCTATGTTTTGTTTCCTCTTGATGTAGCCCTAAGCAGTGACTGGCGAGAAACACTTTCATGGAAAGGGGTTGCCAGGCTGCCCAAAATTACGAATCTCCAGAAATCTCAGCAAATATTTTTTCACCCAAACTGGATGATACTTTCAGGTAATGATAAGTACACTAAGGCGACTTGGTTCCCCAAATTTCGTTCTTCTATGTTGAAGCGTTCGTTTCCAGTAACAGTTTGAATTTTTAGGTTTCACTCTGTTTTCTCCTATATTGATAGATGTATTTGGAACTCTACATCCAACACGGTTTGTGCTAGCTTCTTGAAACTTGACACAATAAAGTAGTTTCACGTTCTATCTCTATGTTTTGTTTCCTCTTGATATAGCCCTAAGCAGTGACTGGCGAGAAACACTTTCATGGAAAGGGGTTGCCAGGTTTCCCAAAATTACAAATCTCCAGAAATCTCAGCAAATATTTTTTCACCCAAACTGGATGATACTTTCAGGTAATGATAAGTACACTAAGGCGACTTGGTTCCCCAAATTTCGTTCTTCTATGTTGAAGCGTTCGTTTCCAGTAACAGTTTGAATTTTTAGGTTTCACTCTGTTTTCTCCTATATTGATAGACGTATTTGGAACTCTAAATCCAACACGGTTTGTGCTAGCTTCTTGAAACTTGACACAATAAAGTAGTTTCAGGTTTTATCTCTATGTTTTGTTTCCTCTTGATGTAGCCCTAAGCAGTGACTGGCGAGAAACACTTTCATGGAAAGGGGTTGCCAGGCTTCCCAAAATTACAAATCTCCAGAAATCTCAGCAAATATTTTTCACCCAAACTGGATGATACTTTCAGGTAATGATCAGTACACTAAGGCGACTAGGTTCCCCAAATTTTGTTCTTCTATGTTGAAGCGTTCGTTTCCAGTAACAGTTTGAATTTTTAGGTTTCACTCTGTTTTCTCCTATATTGATAGATTTATTTGGAACTCTAAATCCAACACGGTTTGTGCTAGCTTCTTGAAACTTGACACAATAAAGTAGTTTCACGTTCTATCTCTACGTTTTGTTTCCTCTTAATGTAGCCCTAAGCAGTGACTGGCGAGAAACACTTTCATGGAAAGGGGTTGCCAGGCTGCCCAAAATTACGAATCTCCAGAAATCTCAGCAAATATTTTTTCACCCTAACTGGATGATACTTTCAGGTAATGATCAGTACACTAAGGCGACTTGGTTCCCCAAATTTCCTTCTTCTATGTTGAAGCGTTCGTTTCCTGTAACAGTTTGAATTTTTAGGTTTCACTCTGTTTTCTCCTATATTGATAGATGTATTTGGAACTCTAAATCCAACACGGTTTGTGCTAGCTTCTTGAAACTTGACAAAATAAAGTGGTTTCACGTTCTATCTCTATGTTTTGTTTCCTCTTGATATAGCCCTAAGCAGTGACTGGCGAGAAACACTTTCATGGAAAGGGGTTGCCCGGTTTCCCAAAATTACAAATCTCCAGAAATCTCAGCAAATATTTTTTCACCCAAACTGGATGATACTTTCAGGTAATGATAAGTACACTAAGGCGACTTGGTTCCCCAAATTTCCTTCTTCTATGTTGAAGCGTTCGTTTCCAGTAACAGTTTGAATTTTTAGGTTTCACTCTGTTTTCTCCTATATTGATAGATGTATTTGGAACTCTAAATCCAACACGGTTTGTGCTAGCTTCTTGAAACTTGACAAAATAAAGTAGTTTCACGTTCTATCTCTATGTTTTGTTTCCTCTTGATGTAGCCCTAAGCAGTGACTGGCGAGAAACACTTTCATGGAAAGGGGTTGCCAGGCTGCCCAAAATTACGAATCTCCAGAAATCTCAGCAAATATTTTTTCACCCAAACTGGATGATACTTTCAGGTAATGATACGTACACTAAGGCGACTTGGTTCCCCAAATTTCGTTCTTCTATGTTGAAGCGTTCGTTTCCAGTAACAGTTTGAATTTATAGGTTTCACTCTGTTTTCTCCTATATTGATAGATGTATTTGGAACTCTAAATCCAACACGGTTTGTGCTAGCTTCTTGAAACTTGACACAATAAAGTAGTTTCACGTTCTATCTCTACGTTTTGTTTCCTCTTAATGTAGCCCTAAGCAGTGACTGGCGAGAAACACTTTCATGGAAAGGGGTTGCCAGGCTGCCCAAAATTACGAATCTCCAGAAATCTCAGCAAATATTTTTTCACCCTAACTGGATGATACTTTCAGGTAATGATCAGTACACTAAGGCGACTTGGTTCCCCAAATTTCCTTCTTCTATGTTGAAGCGTTCGTTTCCTGTAACAGTTTGAATTTTTAGGTTTCACTCTGTTTTCTCCTGTATTGATAGATGTATTTGGAACTCTAAATCCAACACGGTTTGTGCTAGCTTCTTGAAACTTGACACAATAAAGTAGTTTCACGTTCTATCTCTATGTTTTGTTTCCTCTTGATATAGCCCTAAGCAGTAACTGGCGAGAAACACTTTCATGGAAAGGGGTTGCCAGGTTTCCCAAAATTACAAATCTCCAGAAATCTCAGCAAATATTTTTTCACCCAAACTGGATGATACTTTCAGGTAATGATAAGTACACTAAGGCGACTTGGTTCCCCAAATTTCGTTCTTCTATGTTGAAGGGTTCGTTTCCAGTAACAGTTTGAATTTTTAGGTTTCACTCTGTTTTCTCCTATATTGATAGATGTATTTGGAACTCTAAATCCAACATGGTTTGTGCTAGCTTCTTGAAACTTGACACAATAAAGTAGTTTCACGTTCTATCTCTATGTTTTGTTTCCTCTTGATGTAGCCCTAAGCAGTGACTGGCGAGAAACACTTTCATGGAAAGGGGTTGCCAGGCTTCCCAAAATTACGAATCTCCAGAAATCTCAGCAAATATTTTTCCACCCAAACTGGATGATACTTTCAGGTAATGATCAGTACACTAAGGCGACTTGGTTCCCCAAATTTCGTTCTTCTATGTTGAAGCGTTCGTTTCCAGTAACAGTTTGAATTTTTAAGTTTCACTCTGTTTTCTCCTATATTGATAGACGTATTTGGAACTCTAAATCCAACACGGTTTGTGCTAGCTTCTTGAAACTTGACACAATAAAGTAGTTTCAGGTTCTATCTCTATGTTTTGTTTCCTCTTGATGTAGCCCTAAGCAGTGACTGGCGAGAAACACTTTCATGGAAAGGGGTTGCCAGGCTTCCCAAAATTACAAATCTCCAGAAATCTCAGCAAATATTTTTCACCCAAACTGGATGATACTTTCAGGTAATGATCAGTACACTAAGGCGACTAGGTTCCCCAAATTTTGTTCTTCTATGTTGAAGCGTTCGTTTCCAGTAACAGTTTGAATTTTTAGGTTTCACTCTGTTTTCTCCTATATTGATAGATTTATTTGGAACTCTAAATCCAACACGGTTTGTGCTAGCTTCTTGAAACTTGACACAATAAAGTAGTTTCACGTTCTATCTCTACGTTTTGTTTCCTCTTAATGTAGCCCTAAGCAGTGACTGGCGAGAAACACTTTCATGGAAAGGGGTTGCCAGGCTGCCCAAAATTACGAATCTCCAGAAATCTCAGCAAATATTTTTTCACCCTAACTGGATGATACTTTCAGGTAATGATCAGTACACTAAGGCGACTTGGTTCCCCAAATTTCCTTCTTCTATGTTGAAGCGTTCGTTTCCTGTAACAGTTTGAATTTTTAGGTTTCACTCTGTTTTCTCCTATATTGATAGATGTATTTGGAACTCTAAATCCAACACGGTTTGTGCTAGCTTCTTGAATCTTGACAAAATAAAGTGGTTTCACGTTCTATCTCTATGTTTTGTTTCCTCTTGATATAGCCCTAAGCAGTGACTGGCGAGAAACACTTTCATGGAAAGGGGTTGCCCGGTTTCCCAAAATTACAAATCTCCAGAAATCTCAGCAAATATTTTTTCACCCAAACTGGATGATACTTTCAGGTAATGATAAGTACACTAAGGCGACTTGGTTCCCCAAATTTCGTTCTTCTATGTTGAAGCGTTCGTTTCCAGTAACAGTTTGAATTTTTAGGTTTCACTCTGTTTTCTCCTATATTGATAGATGTATTTGGAACTCTAAATCCAACACGGTTTGTGCTAGCTTCTTGAAACTTGACACAATAAAGTAGTTTCACGTTCTATCTCTATGTTTTGTTTCCTCTTGATGTAGCCCTAAGCAGTGACTGGCGAGAAACACTTTCATGGAAAGGGGTTGCCAGGCTTCCCAAAATTACGAATCTCCAGAAATCTCAGCAAATATTTTTCCACCCAAACTGGATGATACTTTCAGGTAATGATCAGTACACTAAGGCGACTTGGTTCCCCAAATTTCGTTCTTCTATGTTGAAGCGTTCGTTTCCAGTAACAGTTTGAATTTTTAGATTTCACTCTGTTTTCTCCTATATTGATAGACGTATTTGGAACTCTAAATCCAACACGGTTTGTGCTAGCTTCTTGAAACTTGACACAATAAAGTAGTTTCACGTTCTATCTCTATGTTTTGTTTCCTCTTGATGTAGCCCTAAGCAGTGACTGGCGAGAAACACTTTCATGGAAAGGGGTTGCCAGGCTGCCCAAAATTACGAATCTCCAGAAATCTCAGCAAATATTTTTTCACCCAAACTGGATGATACTTTCAGGTAATGATAAGTACACTAAGGCGACTTGGTTCCCCAAATTTCGTTCTTCTATGTTGAAGCGTTCGTTTCCAGTAACAGTTTGAATTTTTAGGTTTCACTCTGTTTTCTCCTATATTGATAGATGTATTTGGAACTCTACATCCAACACGGTTTGTGCTAGCTTCTTGAAACTTGACACAATAAAGTAGTTTCACGTTCTATCTCTATGTTTTGTTTCCTCTTGATATAGCCCTAAGCAGTGACTGGCGAGAAACACTTTCATGGAAAGGGGTTGCCAGGTTTCCCAAAATTACAAATCTCCAGAAATCTCAGCAAATATTTTTTCACCCAAACTGGATGATACTTTCAGGTAATGATAAGTACACTAAGGCGACTTGGTTCCCCAAATTTCGTTCTTCTATGTTGAAGCGTTCGTTTCCAGTAACAGTTTGAATTTTTAGGTTTCACTCTGTTTTCTCCTATATTGATAGACGTATTTGGAACTCTAAATCCAACACGGTTTGTGCTAGCTTCTTGAAACTTGACACAATAAAGTAGTTTCAGGTTTTATCTCTATGTTTTGTTTCCTCTTGATGTAGCCCTAAGCAGTGACTGGCGAGAAACACTTTCATGGAAAGGGGTTGCCAGGCTTCCCAAAATTACAAATCTCCAGAAATCTCAGCAAATATTTTTCACCCAAACTGGATGATACTTTCAGGTAATGATCAGTACACTAAGGCGACTAGGTTCCCCAAATTTTGTTCTTCTATGTTGAAGCGTTCGTTTCCAGTAACAGTTTGAATTTTTAGGTTTCACTCTGTTTTCTCCTATATTGATAGATTTATTTGGAACTCTAAATCCAACACGGTTTGTGCTAGCTTCTTGAAACTTGACACAATAAAGTAGTTTCACGTTCTATCTCTACGTTTTGTTTCCTCTTAATGTAGCCCTAAGCAGTGACTGGCGAGAAACACTTTCATGGAAAGGGGTTGCCAGGCTGCCCAAAATTACGAATCTCCAGAAATCTCAGCAAATATTTTTTCACCCTAACTGGATGATACTTTCAGGTAATGATCAGTACACTAAGGCGACTTGGTTCCCCAAATTTCCTTCTTCTATGTTGAAGCGTTCATTTCCTGTAACAGTTTGAATTTTTAGGTTTCACTCTGTTTTCTCCTATATTGATAGATGTATTTGGAACTCTAAATCCAACACGGTTTGTGCTAGCTTCTTGAAACTTGACAAAATAAAGTGGTTTCACGTTCTATCTCTATGTTTTGTTTCCTCTTGATATAGCCCTAAGCAGTGACTGGCGAGAAACACTTTCATGGAAAGGGGTTGCCCGGTTTCCCAAAATTACAAATCTCCAGAAATCTCAGCAAATATTTTTTCACCCAAACTGGATGATACTTTCAGGTAATGATAAGTACACTAAGGCGACTTGGTTCCCCAAATTTCGTTCTTCTATGTTGAAGCGTTCGTTTCCAGTAACAGTTTGAATTTTTAGGTTTCACTCTGTTTTCTCCTATATTGATAGATGTATTTGGAACTCTAAATCCAACACGGTTTGTGCTAGCTTCTTGAAACTTGACACAATAAAGTAGTTTCACGTTCTATCTCTATGTTTTGTTTCCTCTTGATGTAGCCCTAAGCAGTGACTGGCGAGAAACACTTTCATGGAAAGGGGTTACCAGGCTTCCCAAAATTACGAATCTCCAGAAATCTCAGGAAATATTTTTTCACCCAAACTGGATGATACTTTCAGGTAATGATCAGTACACTAAGGCGACTTGGTTCCCCAAATTTCGTTCTTCTATGTTGAAGCGTTCGTTTCCAGTAACAGTTTGAATTTTTAGATTTCACTCTGTTTTCTCCTATATTGATAGACGTATTTGGAACTCTAAATCCAACACGGTTTGTGCTAGCTTCTTGAAACTTGACACAATAAAGTAGTTTCACGTTCTATCTCTATGTTTTGTTTCCTCTTGATGTAGCCCTAAGCAGTGACTGGCGAGAAACACTTTCATGGAAAGGGGTTGCCAGGCTTCCCAAAATTACGAATCTCCAGAAATCTCAGCAAATATTTTTTCACCCAAACTGGATGATACTTTCAGGTAATGATAAGTACACTAAGGCGACTTGGTTCCCCAAATTTCGTTCTTCTATGTTGAAGCGTTCGTTTCCAGTAACAGTTTGAATTTTTAGGTTTCACTCTGTTTTCTCCTATATTGATAGATGTATTTGGAACTCTACATCCAACACGGTTTGTGCTAGCTTCTTGAAACTTGACACAATAAAGTAGTTTCACGTTCTATCTCTATGTTTTGTTTCCTCTTGATATAGCCCTAAGCAGTGACTGGCGAGAAACACTTTCATGGAAAGGGGTTGCCAGGTTTCCCAAAATTACAAATCTCCAGAAATCTCAGCAAATATTTTTTCACCCAAACTGGATGATACTTTCAGGTAATGATAAGTACACTAAGGCGACTTGGTTCCCCAAATTTCGTTCTTCTATGTTGAAGCGTTCATTTCGAGTAACAGTTTGAATTTTTAGGTTTCACTCTGTTTTCTCCTATATTGATAGACGTATTTGGAACTCTAAATCCAACACGGTTTGTGCTAGCTTCTTGAAACTTGACACAATAAAGTAGTTTCACATTCTATCTCTATGTTTTGTTTCCTCTTGATGTAGCCCTAAGCAGTGACTGGTGAGAAACACTTTCATGGAAAGGGGTTGCCAGGCTTCCCAAAATTACAAATCTCCAGAAATCTCAGCAAATATTTTTCACCCAAACTGGATGATACTTTCAGGTAATGATCAGTACACTAAGGCGACTAGGTTCCCCAAATTTTGTTCTTCTATGTTGAAGCGTTCGTTTCCAGTAACAGTTTGAATTTTTAGGTTTCACTCTGTTTTCTCCTATATTGATAGATTTATTTGGAACTCTAAATCCAACACGGTTTGTGCTATCTTCTTGAAACTTGACACAATAAAGTAGTTTCACGTTCTGTCTCAACGTTTTGTTTCCTCTTAATGTAGCCCTAAGCAGTGACTGGCGAGAAACACTTTCATGGAAAGGGGTTGCCAGGCTGCCCAAAATTACGAATCTCCAGAAATCTCAGCAAATATTTTTTTACTCAAACTGGATGATACTTTCAGGTAATGATCAGTACACTAAGGCGACTTGGTTCCCCAAATTTCCTTCTTCTATGTTGAAGCGTTTGTTTCCTGTAACAGTTTGAAATTTTAGGTTTCACTCTGTTTTCTCCTGTATTGATAGATGTATTTGGAACTCTACATCCAACACGGTTTGTGCTAGCTTCTTGAAACTTGACACAATAAAGTAGTTTCACGTTCTATCTCTATGTTTTGTTTCCTCTTGATATAGCCCTAAGCAGTGACTGGCGAGAAACACTTTCATTGAAAGGGGTTGCCAGGCTTCCCAAAATTACAAATCTCCAGAAATCTCAGCAAATATTTTTTCACCCAAACTGGATGATACTTTCAGGTAATGATAAGTACACTAAGGCGACTTGGTTCCCCAAATTTCGTTCTTCTATGTTGAAGCGTTCGTTTCCAGTAACAGTTTGAATTTTTAGGTTTCACTCTGTTTTCTCCTATATTGATAGATGTATTTGGAACTCTAAATCCAACACGGTTTGTGCTAGCTTCTTGAAACTTGACACAATAAAGTAGTTTCACGTTCTATCTCTATGTTTTGTTTCCTCTTGATGTTGCCCTAAGCAGTGACTGGCGAGAAACACTTTCATGGAAAGGGGTTGCCAGGCTTCCCAAAATTACGAATCTCCAGAAATCTCAGCAAATATTTTTCCACCCAAACTGGATGATACTTTCAGGTAATGATCAGTACACTAAGGCGACTTGGTTCCCCAAATTTCGTTCTTCTATGTTGAAGCGTTCGTTTCCAGTAACAGTTTGAATTTTTAGGTTTCACTCTGTTTTCTCCTATATTGATAGACGTATTTGGAACTCTAAATCCAACACGGTTTGTGCTAGCTTCTTGAAACTTGACACAATAAAGTAGTTTCACGTTCTATCTCTATGTTTTGTTTCCTCTTGATGTAGCCCTAAGCAGTGACTGGCGAGAAACACTTTCATGGAAAGGGGTTGCCAGGCTTCCCAAAATTACAAATCTCCAGAAATCTCAGCAAATATTTTTTCACCCAAACTGGATGATACTTTCAGGTAATGATCAGTACACTAAGGCGACTAGGTTCCCCAAATTTTGTTCTTCTATGTTGAAGCGTTCGTTTCCAGTAACAGTTTGAATTTTTAGGTTTCACTCTGTTTTCTCCTACATTGATAGATGTATTTGGAACTCTAAATCCAACACGGTTTGTGCTAGCTTCTTGAAACTTGACACAATAAAGTAGTTTCACGTTCTATCTCTACGTTTTGTTTCCTCTTAATGTAGCCCTAAGCAGTGACTGGCGAGAAACACTTTCATGGAAAGGGGTTGCCAGGCTGCCCAAAATTACGAATCTCCAGAAATCTCAGCAAATATTTTTTCACCCTAACTGGATGATACTTTCAGGTAATGATCAGTACACTAAGGCGACATGGTTCCCCAAATTTCCTTCTTCTATGTTGAAGCGTTCGTTTCCTGTAACAGTTTGAATTTTTAGGTTTCACTCTGTTTTCTCCTATATTGATAGATGTATTTGGAACTCTAAATCCAACACGGTTTGTGCTAGCTTCTTGAAACTTGACAAAATAAAGTGGTTTCACGTTCTATCTCTATGTTTTGTTTCCTCTTGATATAGCCCTAAGCAGTGACTGGCGAGAAACACTTTCATGGAAAGGGGTTGCCCGGTTTCCCAAAATTACAAATCTCCAGAAATCTCAGCAAATATTTTTTCACCCAAACTGGATGATACTTTCAGGTAATGATAAGTACACTAAGGCGACTTGGTTCCCCAAATTTCGTTCTTCTATGTTGAAGCGTTCGTTTCCAGTAACAGTTTGAATTTTTAGGTTTCACTCTGTTTTCTCCTATATTGATAGATGTATTTGGAACTCTAAATCCAACACGGTTTGTGCTAGCTTCTTGAAACTTGACAAAATAAAGTAGTTTCACGTTCTATCTCTATGTTTTGTTTCCTCTTGATGTAGCCCTAAGCAGTGACTGGCGAGAAACACTTTCATGGAAAGGGGTTGCCAGGCTGCCCAAAATTACGAATCTCCAGAAATCTCAGCAAATATTTTTTCACCCAAACTGGATGATACTTTCAGGTAATGATACGTACACTAAGGCGACTTGGTTCCCCAAATTTCGTTCTTCTATGTTGAAGCGTTCGTTTCCAGTAACAGTTTGAATTTATAGGTTTCACTCTGTTTTCTCCTATATTGATAGATGTATTTGGAACTCTAAATCCAACACGGTTTGTGCTAGCTTCTTGAAACTTGACACAATAAAGTAGTTTCACGTTCTATCTCTACGTTTTGTTTCCTCTTAATGTAGCCCTAAGCAGTGACTGGCGAGAAACACTTTCATGGAAAGGGGTTGCCAGCCTGCCCAAAATTACGAATCTCCAGAAATCTCAGCAAATATTTTTTCACCCTAACTGGATGATACTTTCAGGTAATGATCAGTACACTAAGGCGACTTGGTTCCCCAAATTTCCTTCTTCTATGTTGAAGCGTTCGTTTCCTGTAACAGTTTGAATTTTTAGGTTTCACTCTGTTTTCTCCTGTATTGATAGATGTATTTGGAACTCTAAATCCAACACGGTTTGTGCTAGCTTCTTGAAACTTGACACAATAAAGTAGTTTCACGTTCTATCTCTATGTTTTGTTTCCTCTTGATATAGCCCTAAGCAGTAACTGGCGAGAAACACTTTCATGGAAAGGGGTTGCCAGGTTTCCCAAAATTACAAATCTCCAGAAATCCCAGCAAATATTTTTTCACCCAAACTGGATGATACTTTCAGGTAATGATAAGTACACTAAGGCGACTTGGTTCCCCAAATTTCGTTCTTCTATGTTGAAGGGTTCGTTTCCAGTAACAGTTTGAATTTTTAGGTTTCACTCTGTTTTCTCCTATATTGATAGATGTATTTGGAACTCCAAATCCAACACGGTTTGTGCTAGCTTCTTGAAACTTGACACAATAAAGTAGTTTCACGTTCTATCTCTATGTTTTGTTTCCTCTTGATGTAGCCCTAAGCAGTGACTGGCGAGAAACACTTTCATGGAAAGGGGTTGCCAGGCTTCCCAAAATTACGAATCTCCAGAAATCTCAGCAAATATTTTTCCACCCAAACTGGATGATACTTTCAGGTAATGATCAGTACACTAAGGCGACTTGGTTCCCCAAATTTCGTTCTTCTATGTTGAAGCGTTCGTTTCCAGTAACAGTTTGAATTTTTAGGTTTCACTCTGTTTTCTCCTATATTGATAGACGTATTTGGAACTCTAAATCCAACACGGTTTGTGCTAGCTTCTTGAAACTTGACACAATAAAGTAGTTTCACGTTCTATCTCTATGTTTTGTTTCCTCTTGATGTAGCCCTAAGCAGTGACTGGCGAGAAACACTTTCATGGAAAGGGGTTGCCAGGCTTCCCAAAATTACAAATCTCCAGAAATCTCAGCAAATATTTTTTCACCCAAACTGGATGATACTTTCAGGTAATGATCAGTACACTAAGGCGACTAGGTTCCCCAAATTTTGTTCTTCTATGTTGAAGCGTTCGTTTCCAGTAACAGTTTGAATTTTTAGGTTTCACTCTGTTTTCTCCTACATTGATAGATGTATTTGGAACTCTAAATCCAACACGGTTTGTGCTAGCTTCTTGAAACTTGACACAATAAAGTAGTTTCACGTTCTATCTCTACGTTTTGTTTCCTCTTAATGTAGCCCTAAGCAGTGACTGGCGAGAAACACTTTCATGGAAAGGGGTTGCCAGGCTGCCCAAAATTACGAATCTCCAGAAATCTCAGCAAATATTTTTTCACCCTAACTGGATGATACTTTCAGGTAATGATCAGTACACTAAGGCGACATGGTTCCCCAAATTTCTTTCTTCTATGTTGAAGCGTTCGTTTCCTGTAACAGTTTGAATTTTTAGGTTTCACTCTGTTTTCTCCTATATTGATAGATGTATTTGGAACTCTAAATCCAACACGGTTTGTGCTAGCTTCTTGAAACTTGACAAAATAAAGTGGTTTCACGTTCTATCTCTATGTTTTGTTTCCTCTTGATATAGCCCTAAGCAGTGACTGGCGAGAAACACTTTCATGGAAAGGGGTTGCCCGGTTTCCCAAAATTACAAATCTCCAGAAATCTCAGCAAATATTTTTTCACCCAAACTGGATGATACTTTCAGGTAATGATAAGTACACTAAGGCGACTTGGTTCCCCAAATTTCGTTCTTCTATGTTGAAGCGTTCGTTTCCAGTAACAGTTTGAATTTTTAGGTTTCACTCTGTTTTCTCCTATATTGATAGATGTATTTGGAACTCTAAATCCAACACGGTTTGTGCTAGCTTCTTGAAACTTGACAAAATAAAGTAGTTTCACGTTCTATCTCTATGTTTTGTTTCCTCTTGATGTAGCCCTAAGCAGTGACTGGCGAGAAACACTTTCATGGAAAGGGGTTGCCAGGCTGCCCAAAATTACGAATCTCCAGAAATCTCAGCAAATATTTTTTCACCCAAACTGGATGATACTTTCAGGTAATGATACGTACACTAAGGCGACTTGGTTCCCCAAATTTCGTTCTTCTATGTTGAAGCGTTCGTTTCCAGTAACAGTTTGAATTTATAGGTTTCACTCTGTTTTCTCCTATATTGATAGATGTATTTGGAACTCTAAATCCAACACGGTTTGTGCTAGCTTCTTGAAACTTGACACAATAAAGTAGTTTCACGTTCTATCTCTACGTTTTGTTTCCTCTTAATGTAGCCCTAAGCAGTGACTGGCGAGAAACACTTTCATGGAAAGGGGTTGCCAGCCTGCCCAAAATTACGAATCTCCAGAAATCTCAGCAAATATTTTTTCACCCTAACTGGATGATACTTTCAGGTAATGATCAGTACACTAAGGCGACTTGGTTCCCCAAATTTCCTTCTTCTATGTTGAAGCGTTCGTTTCCTGTAACAGTTTGAATTTTTAGGTTTCACTCTGTTTTCTCCTGTATTGATAGATGTATTTGGAACTCTAAATCCAACACGGTTTGTGCTAGCTTCTTGAAACTTGACACAATAAAGTAGTTTCACGTTCTATCTCTATGTTTTGTTTCCTCTTGATATAGCCCTAAGCAGTAACTGGCGAGAAACACTTTCATGGAAAGGGGTTGCCAGGTTTCCCAAAATTACAAATCTCCAGAAATCCCAGCAAATATTTTTTCACCCAAACTGGATGATACTTTCAGGTAATGATAAGTACACTAAGGCGACTTGGTTCCCCAAATTTCGTTCTTCTATGTTGAAGGGTTCGTTTCCAGTAACAGTTTGAATTTTTAGGTTTCACTCTGTTTTCTCCTATATTGATAGATGTATTTGGAACTCCAAATCCAACACGGTTTGTGCTAGCTTCTTGAAACTTGACACAATAAAGTAGTTTCACGTTCTATCTCTATGTTTTGTTTCCTCTTGATGTAGCCCTAAGCAGTGACTGGCGAGAAACACTTTCATGGAAAGGGGTTGCCAGGCTTCCCAAAATTACGAATCTCCAGAAATCTCAGCAAATATTTTTCCACCCAAACTGGATGATACTTTCAGGTAATGATCAGTACACTAAGGCGACTTGGTTCCCCAAATTTCGTTCTTCTATGTTGAAGCGTTCGTTTCCAGTAACAGTTTGAATTTTTAGGTTTCACTCTGTTTTCTCCTATATTGATAGACGTATTTGGAACTCTAAATCCAACACGGTTTGTGCTAGCTTCTTGAAACTTGACACAATAAAGTAGTTTCACGTTCTATCTCTATGTTTTGTTTCCTCTTGATGTAGCCCTAAGCAGTGACTGGCGAGAAACACTTTCATGGAAAGGGGTTGCCAGGCTTCCCAAAATTACAAATCTCCAGAAATCTCAGCAAATATTTTTTCACCCAAACTGGATGATACTTTCAGGTAATGATCAGTACACTAAGGCGACTAGGTTCCCCAAATTTTGTTCTTCTATGTTGAAGCGTTCGTTTCCAGTAACAGTTTGAATTTTTAGGTTTCACTCTGTTTTCTCCTATATTGATAGATTTATTTGGAACTCTAAATCCAACACGGTTTGTGCTAGCTTCTTGAAACTTGACACAATAAAGTAGTTTCACGTTCTATCTCTACGTTTTGTTTCCTCTTAATGTAGCCCTAAGCAGTGACTGGCGAGAAACACTTTCATGGAAAGGGGTTGCCAGGCTGCCCAAAATTACGAATCTCCAGAAATCTCAGCAAATATTTTTTCACCCTAACTGGATGATACTTTCAGGTAATGATCAGTACACTAAGGCGACTTGGTTCCCCAAATTTCCTTCTTCTATGTTGAAGCGTTCGTTTCCTGTAACAGTTTGAATTTTTAGGTTTCACTCTGTTTTCTCCTATATTGATAGATGTATTTGGAACTCTAAATCCAACACGGTTTGTGCTAGCTTCTTGAAACTTGACAAAATAAAGTGGTTTCACGTTCTATCTCTATGTTTTGTTTCCTCTTGATATAGCCCTAAGCAGTGACTGGCGAGAAACACTTTCATGGAAAGGGGTTGCCCGGTTTCCCAAAATTACAAATCTCCAGAAATCTCAGCAAATATTTTTTCACCCAAACTGGATGATACTTTCAGGTAATGATAAGTACACTAAGGCGACTTGGTTCCCCAAATTTCGTTCTTCTATGTTGAAGCGTTCGTTTCCAGTAACAGTTTGAATTTTTAGGTTTCACTCTGTTTTCTCCTATATTGATAGATTTATTTGGAACTCTAAATCCAACACGGTTTGTGCTATCTTCTTGAAACTTGACACAATAAAGTAGTTTCACGTTCTGTCTCAACGTTTTGTTTCCTCTTAATGTAGCCCTAAGCAGTGACTGGCGAGAAACACTTTCATGGAAAGGGGTTGCCAGGCTGCCCAAAATTACGAATCTCCAGAAATCTCAGCAAATATTTTTTTACCCAAACTGGATGATACTTTCAGGTAATGATCAGTACACTAAGGCGACTTGGTTCCCCAAATTTCCTTCTTCTATGTTGAAGCGTTTGTTTCCTGTAACAGTTTGAAATTTTAGGTTTCACTCTGTTTTCTCCTGTATTGATAGATGTATTTGGAACTCTACATCCAACACGGTTTGTGCTAGTTTCTTGAAACTTGACACAATAAAGTAGTTTCACGTTCTATCTCTATGTTTTGTTTCCTCTTGATATAGCCCTAAGCAGTGACTGGCGAGAAACACTTCCATTGAAAGGGGTTGCCAGGTTTCCCAAAATTACAAATCTCCAGAAATCTCAGCAAATATTTTTTCACCCAAACTGGATGATACTTTCAGGTAATGATAAGTACACTAAGGCGACTTGGTTCCCCAAATTTCGTTCTTCTATGTTGAAGCGTTCGTTTCCAGTAACAGTTTGAATTTTTAGGTTTCACTCTGTTTTCTCCTATATTGATAGATGTATTTGGAACTCTAAATCCAACACGGTTTGTGCTAGCTTCTTGAAACTTGACACAATAAAGTAGTTTCACGTTCTATCTCTATGTTTTGTTTCCTCTTGATGTTGCCCTAAGCAGTGACTGGCGAGAAACACTTTCATGGAAAGGGGTTGCCAGGCTTCCCAAAATTACGAATCTCCAGAAATCTCAGCAAATATTTTTCCACCCAAACTGGATGATACTTTCAGGTAATGATCAGTACACTAAGGCGACTTGGTTCCCCAAATTTCGTTCTTCTATGTTGAAGCGTTCGTTTCCAGTAACAGTTTGAATTTTTAGGTTTCACTCTGTTTTCTCCTATATTGATAGACGTATTTGGAACTCTAAATCCAACACGGTTTGTGCTAGCTTCTTGAAACTTGACACAATAAAGTAGTTTCACGTTCTATCTCTATGTTTTGTTTCCTCTTGATGTAGCCCTAAGCAGTGACTGGCGAGAAACACTTTCATGGAAAGGGGTTGCCAGGCTTCCCAAAATTACAAATCTCCAGAAATCTCAGCAAATATTTTTTCACCCAAACTGGATGATACTTTCAGGTAATGATCAGTACACTAAGGCGACTAGGTTCCCCAAATTTTGTTCTTCTATGTTGAAGCGTTCGTTTCCAGTAACAGTTTGAATTTTTAGGTTTCACTCTGTTTTCTCCTACATTGATAGATGTATTTGGAACTCTAAATCCAACACGGTTTGTGCTAGCTTCTTGAAACTTGACACAATAAAGTAGTTTCACGTTCTATCTCTACGTTTTGTTTCCTCTTAATGTAGCCCTAAGCAGTGACTGGCGAGAAACACTTTCATGGAAAGGGGTTGCCAGGCTGCCCAAAATTACGAATCTCCAGAAATCTCAGCAAATATTTTTTCACCCTAACTGGATGATACTTTCAGGTAATGATCAGTACACTAAGGCGACATGGTTCCCCAAATTTCCTTCTTCTATGTTGAAGCGTTCGTTTCCTGTAACAGTTTGAATTTTTAGGTTTCACTCTGTTTTCTCCTATATTGATAGATGTATTTGGAACTCTAAATCCAACACGGTTTGTGCTAGCTTCTTGAAACTTGACAAAATAAAGTGGTTTCACGTTCTATCTCTATGTTTTGTTTCCTCTTGATATAGCCCTAAGCAGTGACTGGCGAGAAACACTTTCATGGAAAGGGGTTGCCCGGTTTCCCAAAATTACAAATCTCCAGAAATCTCAGCAAATATTTTTTCACCCAAACTGGATGATACTTTCAGGTAATGATAAGTACACTAAGGCGACTTGGTTCCCCAAATTTCGTTCTTCTATGTTGAAGCGTTCGTTTCCAGTAACAGTTTGAATTTTTAGGTTTCACTCTGTTTTCTCCTATATTGATAGATGTATTTGGAACTCTAAATCCAACACGGTTTGTGCTAGCTTCTTGAAACTTGACAAAATAAAGTAGTTTCACGTTCTATCTCTATGTTTTGTTTCCTCTTGATGTAGCCCTAAGCAGTGACTGGCGAGAAACACTTTCATGGAAAGGGGTTGCCAGGCTGCCCAAAATTACGAATCTCCAGAAATCTCAGCAAATATTTTTTCACCCAAACTGGATGATACTTTCAGGTAATGATACGTACACTAAGGCGACTTGGTTCCCCAAATTTCGTTCTTCTATGTTGAAGCGTTCGTTTCCAGTAACAGTTTGAATTTATAGGTTTCACTCTGTTTTCTCCTATATTGATAGATGTATTTGGAACTCTAAATCCAACACGGTTTGTGCTAGCTTCTTGAAACTTGACACAATAAAGTAGTTTCACGTTCTATCTCTACGTTTTGTTTCCTCTTAATGTAGCCCTAAGCAGTGACTGGCGAGAAACACTTTCATGGAAAGGGGTTGCCAGGCTGCCCAAAATTACGAATCTCCAGAAATCTCAGCAAATATTTTTTCACCCTAACTGGATGATACTTTCAGGTAATGATCAGTACACTAAGGCGACTTGGTTCCCCAAATTTCCTTCTTCTATGTTGAAGCGTTCGTTTCCTGTAACAGTTTGAATTTTTAGGTTTCACTCTGTTTTCTCCTATATTGATAGATGTATTTGGAACTCTAAATCCAACACGGTTTGTGCTAGCTTCTTGAAACTTGACAAAATAAAGTGGTTTCACGTTCTATCTCTATGTTTTGTTTCCTCTTGATATAGCCCTAAGCAGTGACTGGCGAGAAACACTTTCATGGAAAGGGGTTGCCCGGTTTCCCAAAATTACAAATCTCCAGAAATCTCAGCAAATATTTTTTCACCCAAACTGGATGATACTTTCAGGTAATGATAAGTACACTAAGGCGACTTGGTTCCCCAAATTTCGTTCTTCTATGTTGAAGCGTTCGTTTCCAGTAACAGTTTGAATTTTTAGGTTTCACTCTGTTTTCTCCTATATTGATAGATGTATTTGGAACTCTAAATCCAACACGGTTTGTGCTAGCTTCTTGAAACTTGACACAATAAAGTAGTTTCACGTTCTATCTCTATGTTTTGTTTCCTCTTGATGTAGCCCTAAGCAGTGACTGGCGAGAAACACTTTCATGGAAAGGGGTTGCCAGGCTTCCCAAAATTACGAATCTCCAGAAATCTCAGCAAATATTTTTCCACCCAAACTGGATGATACATTCAGGTAATGATCAGTACACTAAGGCGACTTGGTTCCCCAAATTTCGTTCTTCTATGTTGAAGCGTTCGTTTCCAGTAACAGTTTGAATTTTTAGATTTCACTCTGTTTTCTCCTATATTGATAGACGTATTTGGAACTCTAAATCCAACACGGTTTGTGCTAGCTTCTTGAAACTTGACACAATAAAGTAGTTTCACGTTCTATCTCTATGTTTTGTTTCCTCTTGATGTAGCCCTAAGCAGTGACTGGCGAGAAACACTTTCATGGAAAGGGGTTGCCAGGCTGCCCAAAATTACGAATCTCCAGAAATCTCAGCAAATATTTTTTCACCCAAACTGGATGATACATTCAGGTAATGATAAGTACACTAAGGCGACTTGGTTCCCCAAATTTCGTTCTTCTATGTTGAAGCGTTCGTTTCCAGTAACAGTTTGAATTTTTAGGTTTCACTCTGTTTTCTCCTATATTGATAGATGTATTTGGAACTCTACATCCAACACGGTTTGTGCTAGCTTCTTGAAACTTGACACAATAAAGTAGTTTCACGTTCTATCTCTATGTTTTGTTTCCTCTTGATATAGCCCTAAGCAGTGACTGGCGAGAAACACTTTCATGGAAAGGGGTTGCCAGGTTTCCCAAAATTACAAATCTCCAGAAATCTCAGCAAATATTTTTTCACCCAAACTGGATGATACTTTCAGGTAATGATAAGTACACTAAGGCGACTTGGTTCCCCAAATTTCGTTCTTCTATGTTGAAGCGTTCATTTCGAGTAACAGTTTGAATTTTTAGGTTTCACTCTGTTTTCTCCTATATTGATAGACGTATTTGGAACTCTAAATCCAACACGGTTTGTGCTAGCTTCTTGAAACTTGACACAATAAAGTAGTTTCACGTTCTATCTCTATGTTTTGTTTCCTCTTGATGTAGCCCTAAGCAGTGACTGGCGAGAAACACTTTCATGGAAAGGGGTTGCCAGGCTTCCCAAAATTACAAATCTCCAGAAATCTCAGCAAATATTTTTTCACCCAAACTGGATGATACTTTCAGGTAATGATCAGTACACTAAGGCGACTAGGTTCCCCAAATTTTGTTCTTCTATGTTGAAGCGTTCGTTTCCAGTAACAGTTTGAATTTTTAGGTTTCACTCTGTTTTCTCCTATATTGATAGATTTATTTGGAACTGTAAATCCAACACGGTTTGTGCTATCTTCTTGAAACTTGACACAATAAAGTAGTTTCACGTTCTGTCTCAACGTTTTGTTTCCTCTTAATGTAGCCCTAAGCAGTGACTGGCGAGAAACACTTTCATGGAAAGGGGTTGCCAGGCTGCCCAAAATTACGAATCTCCAGAAATCTCAGCAAATATTTTTTCACCCAAACTGGATGATACTTTCAGGTAATGATCAGTACACTAAGGCGACTTGGTTCCCCAAATTTCCTTCTTCTATGTTGAAGCGTTCGTTTCCTGTAACAGTTTGAAATTTTAGGTTTCACTCTGTTTTCTCCTGTATTGATAGATGTATTTGGAACTCTAAATCCAACACGGTTTGTGCTAGCTTCTTGAAACTTGACACAATAAAGTAGTTTCACGTTCTATCTCTATGTTTTGTTTCCTCTTGATATAGCCCTAAGCAGTGACTGGCGAGAAACACTTTCATGGAAAGGGGTTGCCAGGTTTTCCAAAATTACAAATCTCCAGAAATCTCAGCAAATATTTTTTCACCCAAACTGGATGATACTTTCAGGTAATGATAAGTACACTAAGGCGACTTGGTTCCCCAAATTTCGTTCTTCTATGTTGAAGCGTTCGTTTCCAGTAACAGTTTGAATTTTTAGGTTTCACTCTGTTTTCTCCTATATTGATAGATGTATTTGGAACTCTAAATCCAACACGGTTTGTGCTAGCTTCTTGAAACTTGACACAATAAAGTAGTTTCACGTTCTATCTCTATGTTTTGTTTCCTCTTGATGTAGCCCTAAGCAGTGACTGGCGAGAAACACTTTCATGGAAAGGGGTTGGCAGGCTTCCCAAAATTACGAATCTCCAGAAATCTCAGCAAATATTTTTCCACCCAAACTGGATGATACTTTCAGGTAATGATCAGTACACTAAGGCGACTTGGTTCCCCAAATTTCGTTCTTCTATGTTGAAGCGTTCGTTTCCAGTAACAGTTTGAATTTTTAGGTTTCACTCTGTTTTCTCCTATATTGATAGACGTATTTGGAACTCTAAATCCAACACGGTTTGTGCTAGCTTCTTGAAACTTGACACAATAATGTAGTTTCACGTTCTATCTCTATGTTTTGTTTCCTCTTGATGTAGCCCTAAGCAGTGACTGGCGAGAAACACTTTCATGGAAAGGGGTTGCCAGGCTTCCCAAAATTACAAATCTCCAGAAATCTCAGCAAATATTTTTTCACCCAAACTGGATGATACTTTCAGGTAATGATCAGTACACTAAGTCGACTAGGTTCCCCAAATTTTGTTCTTCTATGTTGAAGCGTTCGTTTCCAGTAACAGTTTGAATTTTTAGGTTTCACTCTGTTTTCTCCTATATTGATAGATGTATTTGGAACTCTAAATCCAACACGGTTTTTGGTAGCTTCTTGAAACTTGACAAAATAAAGTGGTTTCACGTTCTATCTCTATGTTTTGTTTCCTCTTGATATAGCCCTAAGCAGTGACTGGCGAGAAACACTTTCATGGAAAGGGGTTGCCCGGTTTCCCAAAATTACAAATCTCCAGAAATCTCAGCAAATATTTTTTCACCCAAACTGGATGATACTTTCAGGTAATGATAAGTACACTAAGGCGACTTGGTTCCCCAAATTTCGTTCTTCTATGTTGAAGCGTTCGTTTCCAGTAACAGTTTGAATTTTTAGGTTTCACTCTGTTTTCTCCTATATTGATAGATGTATTTGGAACTCTAAATCCAACACGGTTTGTGCTAGCTTCTTGAAACTTGACACAATAAAGTAGTTTCACGTTCTATCTCTATGTTTTGTTTCCTCTTGATGTAGCCCTAAGCAGTGACTGGCGAGAAACACTTTCATGGAAAGGGGTTGCCAGGCTTCCCAATATTACGAATCTCCAGAAATCTCAGCAAATATTTTTCCACCCAAACTGGATGATACTTTCAGGTAATGATCAGTACAATAAGGCGACTTGGTTCCCCAAATTTCGTTCTTCTATGTTGAAGCGTTCGTTTCCAGTAACAGTTTGAATTTTTAGATTTCACTCTGTTTTCTCCTATATTGATAGACGTATTTGGAACTCTAAATCCAACACGGTTTGTGCTAGCTTCTTGAAACTTGACACAATAAAGTAGTTTCACGTTCTATCTCTATGTTTTGTTTCCTCTTGATGTAGCGCTAAGCAGTGACTGGCGAGAAACACTTTCATGGAAAGGGGTTGCCAGGCTGCCCAAAATTACGAATCTCCAGAAATCTCAGCAAATATTTTTTCACCCAAACTGGATGATACTTTCAGGTAATGATAAGTACACTAAGGCGACTTGGTTCCCCAAATTTCGTTCTTCTATGTTGAAGCGTTCGTTTCCAGTAACAGTTTGAATTTTTAGGTTTCACTCTGTTTTCTCCTATATTGATAGATGTATTTGGAACTCTACATCCAACACGGTTTGTGCTAGCTTCTTGAAACTTGACACAATAAAGTAGTTTCACGTTCTATCTCTATGTTTTGTTTCCTCTTGATATAGCCCTAAGCAGTGACTGGCGAGAAACACTTTCATGGAAAGGGGTTGCCAGGTTTCCCCAAATTACAAATCTCCAGAAATCTCAGCAAATATTTTTTCACCCAAACTGGATGATACTTTCAGGTAATGATAAGTACACTAAGGCGACTTGGTTCCCCAAATTTCGTTCTTCTATGTTGAAGCGTTCATTTCGAGTAACAGTTTGAATTTTTAGGTTTCACTCTGTTTTCTCCTATATTGATAGACGTATTTGGAACTCTAAATCCAACACGGTTTGTGCTAGCTTCTTGAAACTTGACACAATAAAGTAGTTTCACGTTCTATCTCTATGTTTTGTTTCCTCTTGATGTAGCCCTAAGCAGTGACTGGCGAGAAACACTTTCATGGAAAGGGGTTGCCAGGCTTCCCAAAATTACAAATCTCCAGAAATCTCAGCAAATATTTTTTCACCCAAACTGGATGATACTTTCAGGTAATGATCAGTACACTAAGGCGACTAGGTTCCCCAAATTTTGTTCTTGTATGTTGAAGCGTTCGTTTCCAGTAACAGTTTGAATTTTTAGGTTTCACTCTGTTTTCTCCTATATTGATAGATGTATTTGGAACTCTGAATCCAACACGGTTTGTGCTAGCTTCTTGAAACTTGACACAATAAAGTAGTTTCACGTTCTATCTCTATGTTTTGTTTCCTCTTGATGTAGCCCTAAGCAGTGACTGGCGAGAAACACTTTCATGGAAAGGGGTTGCCAGGCTTCCCAAAATTACAAATCTCCAGAAATCTCAGCAAATATTTTTTCACCCAAACTGGATGATACTTTCAGGTAATGATCAGTACACTAAGGCGACTAGGTTACCCAAATTTTGTTCTTCTATGTTGAAGCGTTCGTTTCCAGTAACAGTTTGAATTTTTAGGTTTCACTCTGTTTTCTCCTACATTGATAGATGTATTTGGAACTCTAAATCCAACACGGTTTGTGCTAGCTTCTTGAAACTTGACACAATAAAGTAGTTTCACGTTCTATCTCTACGTTTTGTTTCCTCTTAATGTAGCCCTAAGCAGTGACTGGCGAGAAACACTTTCATGGAAAGGGGTTGCCAGGCTGCCCAAAATTACGAATCTCCAGAAATCTCAGCAAATATTTTTCCACCCAAACTGGATGATACTTTCAGGTAATGATCAGTACACTAAGGCGACTTGGTTCCCCAAATTTCGTTCTTCTATGTTGAAGCGTTCCTTTCCAGTAACAGTTTGAATTTTTAGGTTTCACTCTGTTTTCTCCTATATTGATAGACGTATTTGGAACTCTACATCCAACACGGTTTGTGCTAGCTTCTTGAAACTTGACACAATAAAGTAGTTTCACGTTCTATCTCTATGTTTTGTTTCCTCTTGATGTAGCCCTAAGCAGTGACTGGCGAGAAACACTTTCATGGAAAGGGGTTGCCAGGCTTCCCAAAATTACAAATCTCCAGAAATCTCAGCAAATATTTTTTCACCCAAACTGGATGATACTTTCAGGTAATGATCAGTACACTAAGGCGACTAGGTTCCCCAAATTTTGTTCTTCTATGTTGAAGCGTTCGTTTCCAGTAACAGTTTGAATTTTTAGGTTTCACTCTGTTTTCTCCTACATTGATAGATGTATTTGGAACTCTAAATCCAACACGGTTTGTGCTAGCTTCTTGAAACTTGACACAATAAAGTAGTTTCACGTTCTATCTCTACGTTTTGTTTCCTCTTAATGTAGCCCTAAGCAGTGACTGGCGAGAAACACTTTCATGGAAAGGGGTTGCCAGGCTGCCCAAAATTACGAATCTCCAGAAATCTCAGCAAATATTTTTTCACCCTAACTGGATGATACTTTCAGGTAATGATCAGTACACTAAGGCGACATGGTTCCCCAAATTTCCTTCTTCTATGTTGAAGCGTTCGTTTCCTGTAACAGTTTGAATTTTTAGGTTTCACTCTGTTTTCTCCTATATTGATAGATGTATTTGGAACTCTAAATCCAACACGGTTTGTGCTAGCTTCTTGAAACTTGACAAAATAAAGTGGTTTCACGTTCTATCTCTATGTTTTGTTTCCTCTTGATATAGCCCTAAGCAGTGACAGGTGAGAAACACTTTCATGGAAAGGGGTTGCCCGGTTTCCCAAAATTACAAATCTCCAGAAATCTCAGCAAATATTTTTTCACCCAAACTGGATGATACTTTCAGGTAATGATAAGTACACTAAGGTGACTTGGTTCCCCAAATTTCGTTCTTCTATGTTGAAGCGTTCGTTTCCAGTAACAGTTTGAATTTTTAGGTTTCACTCTGTTTTCTCCTATATTGATAGATGTATTTGGAACTCTAAATCCAACACGGTTTGTGCTAGCTTCTTGAAACTTGACAAAATAAAGTAGTTTCACGTTCTATCTCTATGTTTTGTTTCCTCTTGATGTAGCCCTAAGCAGTGACTGGCGAGAAACACTTTCATGGAAAGGGGTTGCCAGGCTGCCCAAAATTACGAATCTCCAGAAATCTCAGCAAATATTTTTTCACCGAAACTGGATGATACTTTCAGGTAATGATACGTACACTAAGGCGACTTGGTTCCCCAAATTTCGTTCTTCTATGTTGAAGCGTTCGTTTCCAGTAACAGTTTGAATTTATAGGTTTCACTCTGTTTTCTCCTATATTGATAGATGTATTTGGAACTCTAAATCCAACACGGTTTGTGCTAGCTTCTTGAAACTTGACACAATAAAGTAGTTTCACGTTCTATCTCTACGTTTTGTTTCCTCTTAATGTAGCCCTAAGCAGTGACTGGCGAGAAACACTTTCATGGAAAGGGGTTGCCAGGCTGCCCAAAATTACGAATCTCCAGAAATCTCAGCAAATATTTTTTCACCCTAACTGGATGATACTTTCAGGTAATGATCAGTACACTAAGGCGACTTGGTTCCCCAAATTTCCTTCTTCTATGTTGAAGCGTTCGTTTCCTGTAACAGTTTGAATTTTTAGGTTTCACTCTGTTTTCTCCTGTATTGATAGATGTATTTGGAACTCTAAATCCAACACGGTTTGTGCTAGCTTCTTGAAACTTGACACAATAAAGTAGTTTCACGTTCTATCTCTATGTTTTGTTTCCTCTTGATATAGCCCTAAGCAGTAACTGGCGAGAAACACTTTCATGGAAAGGGGTTGCCAGATTTCCCAAAATTACAAATCTCCAGAAATCTCAGCAAATATTTTTTCACCCAAACTGGATGATACTTTCAGGTAATGATAAGTACACTAAGGCGACTTGGTTCCCCAAATTTCGTTCTTCTATGTTGAAGGGTTCGTTTCCAGTAACAGTTTGAATTTTTAGGTTTCACTCTGTTTTCTCCTATATTGATAGATGTATTTGGAACTCTAAATCCAACACGGTTTGTGCTAGCTTCTTGAAACTTGACACAATAAAGTAGTTTCACGTTCTATCTCTATGTTTTGTTTCCTCTTGATGTAGCCCTAAGCAGTGACTGGCGAGAAACACTTTCATGGAAAGGGGTTGCCAGGCTTCCCAAAATTATGAATCTCCAGAAATCTCAGCAAATATTTTTCCACCCAAACTGGATGATACTTTCAGGTAATGATCAGTACACTAAGGCGACTTGGTTCCCCAAATTTCGTTCTTCTATGTTGAAGCGTTCGCTTCCAGTAACAGTTTGAATTTTTAGGTTTCACTCTGTTTTCTCCTATATTGATAGACGTATTTGGAACTCTAAATCCAACACGGTTTGTGCTAGCTTCTTGAAACTTGACACAATAAAGTAGTTTCACGTTCTATCTCTATGTTTTGTTTCCTCTTGATGTAGCCCTAAGCAGTGACTGGCGAGAAACACTTTCATGGAAAGGGGTTGCCAGGCTTCCCAAAATTACAAATCTCCAGAAATCTCAGCAAATATTTTTTCACCCAAACTGGATGATACTTTCAGGTAATGATCAGTACACTAAGGCGACTAGGTTCCCCAAATTTTGTTCTTCTATGTTGAAGCGTTCGTTTCCAGTAACAGTTTGAATTTTTAGGTTTCACTCTGTTTTCTCCTATATTGATAGATTTATTTGGAACTCTAAAACCAACACGGTTTGTGCTAGCTTCTTGAAACTTGACACAATAAAGTAGTTTCACGTTCTATCTCTACGTTTTGTTTCCTCTTAATGTAGCCCTAAGCAGTGACTGGCGAGAAACACTTTCATGGAAAGGGGTTGCCAGGCTGCCCAAAATTACGAATCTCCAGAAATCTCAGCAAATATTTTTTCACCCTAACTGGATGATACTTTCAGGTAATGATCAGTACACTAAGGCGACTTGGTTCCCCAAATTTCCTTCTTCTATGTTGAAGCGTTCGTTTCCTGTAACAGTTTGAATTTTTAGGTTTCACTCTGTTTTCTCCTATATTGATAGATGTATTTGGAACTCTAAATCCAACACGGTTTGTGCTAGCTTCTTGAAACTTGACAAAATAAAGTGGTTTCACGTTCTATCTCTATGTTTTGTTTCCTCTTGATATAGCCCTAAGCAGTGACTGGCGAGAAACACTTTCATGGAAAGGGGTTGCCCGGTTTCCCAAAATTACAAATCTCCAGAAATCTCAGCAAATATTTTTTCACCCAAACTGGATGATACTTTCAGGTAATGATAAGTACACTAAGGCGACTTGGTTCCCCAAATTTCGTTCTTCTATGTTGAAGCGTTCGTTTCCAGTAACAGTTTGAATTTTTAGATTTCACTCTGTTTTCTCCTATATTGATAGACGTATTTGGAACTCTAAATCCAACACGGTTTGTGCTAGCTTCTTGAAACTTGACACAATAAAGTAGTTTCACGTTCTATCTCTATGTTTTGTTTCCTCTTGATGTAGCCCTAAGCAGTGACTGGCGAGAAACACTTTCATGGAAAGGGGTTGCCAGGCTGCCCAAAATTACGAATCTCCAGAAATCTCAGCAAATATTTTTTCACCCAAACTGGATGATACATTCAGGTAATGATAAGTACACTAAGGCGACTTGGTTCCCCAAATTTCGTTCTTCTATGTTGAAGCGTTCGTTTCCAGTAACAGTTTGAATTTTTAGGTTTCACTCTGTTTTCTCCTATATTGATAGATGTATTTGGAACTCTAAATCCAACACGGTTTGTGCTAGCTTCTTGAAACTTGACACAATAAAGTAGTTTCACGTTCTATCTCTATGTTTTGTTTCCTCTTGATGTAGCCCTAAGCAGTGACTGGCGAGAAACACTTTCATGGAAAGGGGTTGCCAGGCTTCCCAAAATTACGAATCTCCAGAAATCTCAGCAAATATTTTTCCACCCAAACTGGATGATACTTTCAGGTAATGATCAGTACACTAAGGCGACTTGGTTCCCCAAATTTCGTTCTTCTATGTTGAAGCGTTCGTTTCCAGTAACAGTTTGAATTTTTAGATTTCACTCTGTTTTCTCCTATATTGATAGACGTATTTGGAACTCTAAATCCAACACGGTTTGTGCTAGCTTCTTGAAACTTGACACAATAAAGTAGTTTCACGTTCTATCTCTATGTTTTGTTTCCTCTTGATGTAGCGCTAAGCAGTGACTGGCGAGAAACACTTTCATGGAAAGGGGTTGCCACGCTGCCCAAAATTACGAATCTCCAGAAATCTCAGCAAATATTTTTTCACCCAAACTGGATGATACTTTCAGGTAATGATAAGTACACTAAGGCGACTTGGTTCCCCAAATTTCGTTCTTCTATGTTGAAGCGTTCGTTTCCAGTAACAGTTTGAATTTTTAGGTTTCACTCTGTTTTCTCCTATATTGATAGATGTATTTGGAACTCTACATCCAACACGGTTTGTGCTAGCTTCTTGAAACTTGACACAATAAAGTAGTTTCACGTTCTATCTCTACGTTTTGTTTCCTCTTGATATAGCCCTAAGCAGTGACTGGCGAGAAACACTTTCATGGAAAGGGGTTGCCAGGTTTCCCAAAATTACAAATCTCCAGAAATCTCAGCAAATATTTTTTCACCCAAACTGGATGATACTTTCAGGTAATGATAAGTACACTAAGGCGTCTTGGTTCCCCAAATTTCGTTCTTCTATGTTGAAGCGTTCATTTCGAGTAACAGTTTGAATTTTTAGGTTTCACTCTGTTTTCTCCTATATTGATAGACGTATTTGGAACTCTAAATCCAACACGGTTTGTGCTAGCTTCTTGAAACTTGACACAATAAAGTAGTTTCACGTTCTATCTCTATGTTTTGTTTCCTCTTGATGTAGCCCTAAGCAGTGACTGGCGAGAAACACTTTCATGGAAAGGGGTTGCCAGGCTTCCCAAAATTACAAATCTCCAGAAATCTCAGCAAATATTTTTTCACCCAAACTGGATGATACTTTCAGGTAATGATCAGTACACTAAGGCGACTAGGTTCCCCAAATTTTGTTCTTCTATGTTGAAGCGTTCGTTTCCAGTAACAGTTTGAATTTTTAGGTTTCACTCTGTTTTCTCCTATATTGATAGATTTATTTGGAACTCTAAATCCAACACGGTTTGTGCTATCTTCTTGAAACTTGACACAATAAAGTAGTTTCACGTTCTGTCTCAACGTTTTGTTTCCTCTTAATGTAGCCCTAAGCAGTGACTGGCGAGAAACACTTTCATGGAAAGGGGTTGCCAGGCTGCCCAAAATTACGAATCTCCAGAAATCTCAGCAAATATTTTTTCACCCAAACTGGATGATACTTTCAGGTAATGATCAGTACACTAAGGCGACTTGGTTCCCCAAATTTCCTTCTTCTATGTTGAAGCGTTCGTTTCCTGTAACAGTTTGAAATTTTAGGTTTCACTCTGTTTTCTCCTGTATTGATAGATGTATTTGGAACTCTAAATCCAACACGGTTTGTGCTAGCTTCTTGAAACTTGACACAATAAAGTAGTTTCACGTTCTATCTCTATGTTTTGTTTCCTCTTGATATAGCCCTAAGCAGTGACTGGCGAGAAACACTTTCATGGAAAGGGGTTGCCAGGTTTCCCAAAATTACAAATCTCCAGAAATCTCAGCAAATATTTTTTCACCCAAACTGGATGATACTTTCAGGTAATGATAAGTACACTAAGGCGACTTGGTTCCCCAAATTTCGTTCTTCTATGTTGAAGCGTTCGTTTCCAGTAACAGTTTGAATTTTTAGGTTTCACTCTGTTTTCTCCTATATTAATAGATGTATTTGGAACTCTAAATCCAACACGGTTTGTGCTAGCTTCTTGAAACTTGACACAATAAAGTAGTTTCACGTTCTATCTCTATGTTTTGTTTCCTCTTGATGTAGCCCTAAGCAGTGACTGGCGAGAAACACTTTCATGAAAAGGGGTTGCCAGGCTTCCCAAAATTACGAATCTCCAGAAATCTCAGCAAATATTTTTCCACCCAAACTGGATGATACTTTCAGGTAATGATCAGTACACTAAGGCGACTTGGTTCCCCAAATTTTGTTCTTCTATGTTGAAGCGTTCGTTTCCAGTAACAGTTTGAATTTTTAGGTTTCACTCTGTTTTCTCCTATATTGATAGACGTATTTGGAACTCTAAATCCAACACGGTTTGTGCTAGCTTCTTGAAACTTGACACAATAAAGTAGTTTCACGTTCTATCTCTATGTTTTGTTTCCTCTTGATGTAGCCCTAAGCAGTGACTGGCGAGAAACACTTTCATGGAAAGGGGTTGCCAGGCTTCCCAAAATTACAAATCTCCAGAAATCTCAGCAAATATTTTTTCACCCAAACTGGATGATACTTTCAGGTAATGATCAGTACACTAAGGCGACTAGGTTCCCCAAATTTTGTTATTCTATGTTGAAGCGTTCGTTTCCAGTAACAGTTTGAATTTTTAGGTTTCACTCTGTTTTCTCCTATATTGATAGATGTATTTGGAACTCTAAATCCAACACGGTTTGTGCTAGCTTCTTGAAACTTGACACAATAAAGTAGTTTCACGTTCTATCTCTACGTTTTGTTTCCTCTTAATGTAGCCCTAAGCAGTGACTGGCGAGAAACACTTTCATGGAAAGGGGTTGCCAGGCTGCCCAAAATTACGAATCTCCAGAAATCTCAGCAAATATTTTTTCACCCTAACTGGATGATACTTTCAGGTAATGATAAGTACACTAAGGCGACTTGGTTCCCCAAATTTCCTTCTTCTATGTTGAAGCGTTCGTTTCCTGTAACAGTTTGAATTTTTAGGTTTCACTCTGTTTTCTCCTATATTGATAGATGTATTTGGAACTCTAAATCCAACACGGTTTGTGCTAGCTTCTTGAAACTTGACAAAATAAAGTGGTTTCACGTTCTATCTCTATGTTTTGTTTCCTCTTGATATAGCCCTAAGCAGTGACTGGCGAGAAACACTTTCATGGAAAGGGGTTGCCCGGTTTCCCAAAATTACAAATCTCCAGAAATCTCAGCAAATATTTTTTCACCCAAACTGGATGATACTTTCAGGTAATGATAAGTACACTAAGGCGACTTGGTTCCCCAAATTTCGTTCTTCTATGTTGAAGCGTTCGTTTCCAGTAACAGTTTGAATTTTTAGGTTTCACTCTGTTTTCTCCTATATTGATAGATGTATTTGGAACTCTAAATCCAACACGGTTTGTGCTAGCTTCTTGAAACTTGACACAATAAAGTAGTTTCACGTTCTATCTCTATGTTTTGTTTCCTCTTGATGTAGCCCTAAGCAGTGACTGGCGAGAAACACTTTCATGGAAAGGGGTTGCCAGGCTGCCCAAAATTACGAATCTCCAGAAATCTCAGCAAATATTTTTTCACCCAAACTGGATGATACTTTCAGGTAATGATACGTACACTAAGGCGACTTGGTTCCCCAAATTTCGTTCTTCTATGTTGAAGCGTTCGTTTCCAGTAACAGTTTGAATTTTTAGGTTTCACTCTGTTTTCTCCTATATTGATAGATGTATTTGGAACTCTAAATCCAACACGGTTTGTGCTAGCTTCTTGAAACTTGACACAATAAAGTAGTTTCACGTTCTATCTCTACGTTTTGTTTCCTCTTAATGTAGCCCTAAGCAGTGACTGGCGAGAAACACTTTCATGGAAAGGGGTTGCCAGGCTGCCCAAAATTACGAATCTCCAGAAATCTCAGCAAATATTTTTTCACCCAAACTGGATGATACTTTCAGGTAATGATCAGTACACTAAGGCGACTTGGTTCCCCTAATTTCCTTCTTCTATGTTGAAGCGTTCGTTTCCTGTAACAGTTTGAATTTTTAGGTTTCACTCTGTTTTCTCCTGTATTGATAGATGTATTTGGAACTCTAAATCCAACACGGTTTGTGCTAGCTTCTTGAAACTTGACACAATAAAGTAGTTTCACGTTCTATCTCTATGTTTTGTTTCCTCTTGATGTAGCCCTAAGCAGTGACTGGCGAGAAACACTTTCATGGAAAGGGGTTGCCAGGCTTCCCAAAATTACGAATCTCCAGAAATCTCAGCAAATATTTTTCCACCCAAACTGGATGATACTTTCAGGTAATGATCAGTACACTAAGGTGACTTGGTTCCCCAAATTTCGTTCTTCTATGTTGAAGCGTTCGTTTCCAGTAACAGTTTGAATTTTTAGGTTTCACTCTGTTTTCTCCTATATTGATAGACGTATTTGGAACTCTAAATCCAACACGGTTTGTGCTAGCTTCTTGAAACTTGACACAATAAAGTAGTTTCACGTTATATCTCTATGTTTTGTTTCCTCTTGATGTAGCCCTAAGCAGTGACTGGCGAGAAACACTTTCATGGAAAGGGGTTGCCAGGCTTCCCAAATTACAAATCTCCAGAAATCTCAGCAAATATTTTTTCACCCAAACTGGATGATACTTTCAGGTAATGATCAGTACACTAAGGCGACTAGGTTCCCCAAATTTTGTTCTTCTATGTTGAAGCGTTCGTTTCCAGTAACAGTTTGAATTTTTAGGTTTCACTCTGTTTTCTCCTATATTGATAGATGTATTTGGAACTCTAAATCCAACACGGTTTGTGCTAGCTTCTTGAAACTTGACACAATAAAGTAGTTTCACGTTCTATCTCTACGTTTTGTTTCCTCTTAATGTAGCCCTAAGCAGTGACTGGCGAGAAACACTTTCATGGAAAGGGGTTGCCAGGCTGCCCAAAATTACGAATCTCCAGAAATCTCAGCAAATATTTTTTCACCCTAACTGGATGATACTTTCAGGTAATGATCAGTACACTAAGGTGACTTGGTTCCCCAAATTTCCTTCTTCTATGTTGAAGCGTTCGTTTCCTGTAACAGTTTGAATTTTTAGGTTTCACTCTGTTTTCTCCTATATTGATAGATGTATTTGGAACTCTAAATCCAACACGGTTTGTGCTAGCTTCTTGAAACTTGACAAAATAAAGTGGTTTCACGTTCTATCTCTATGTTTTGTTTCCTCTTGATATAGCCCTAAGCAGTGACTGGCGAGAAACACTTTCATGGAAAGGGGTTGCCCGGTTTCCCAAAATTACAAATCTCCAGAAATCTCAGCAAATATTTTTTCACCCAAACTGGATGATACTTTCAGGTAATGATAAGTACACTAAGGCGACTCGGTTCCCCAAATTTCGTTCTTCTATGTTGAAGCGTTCGTTTCCAGTAACAGTTTGAATTTTTAGGTTTCACTCTGTTTTCTCCTATATTGATAGATGTATTTGGAACTCTAAATCCAACACGGTTTGTGCTAGCTTCTTGAAACTTGACACAATAAAGTAGTTTCACGTTCTATCTCTATGTTTTGTTTCCTCTTAACGTAGCCCTAAGCAGTGACTGGCGAGAAACACTTTCATGGAAAGGGGTTGCCAGGCTTCCCAAAATTACGAATCTCCAGAAATCTCAGCAAATATTTTTCCACCCAAACTGGATGATACTTTCAGGTAATGATCAGTACACTAAGGCGACTTGGTTCCCCAAATTTCGTTCTTCTATGTTGAAGCGTTCGTTTCCAGTAACAGTTTGAATTTTTAGGTTTCACTCTGTTTTCTCCTATATTGATAGACGTATTTGGAACTCTAAATCCAACACGGTTTGTGCTAGCTTCTTGAAACTTGACACAATAAAGTAGTTTCACGTTCTATCTCTATGTTTTGTTTCCTCTTGATGTAGCCCTAAGCAGTGACTGGCGAGAAACACTTTCATGGAAAGGGGTTGCCAGGCTTCCCAAAATTACAAATCTCCAGAAATCTCAGCAAATATTTTTTCACCCAAACTGGATGATACTTTCAGGTAATGATCAGTACACTAAGGCGACTAGGTTCCCCAAATTTTGTTCTTCTATGTTGAAGCGTTCGTTTCCAGTAACAGTTTGAATTTTTAGGTTTCACTCTGTTTTCTCCTATATTGATAGATGTATTTGGAACTCTAAATCCAACACGGTTTGTGCTAGCTTCTTGAAACTTGACACAATAAAGTAGTTTCACTTTCTATCTCTACGTTTTGTTTCCTCTTAATGTAGCCCTAAGCAGTGACTGGCGAGAAACACTTTCATGGAAAGGGGTTGCCAGGCTGCCCAAAATTACGAATCTCCAGAAATCTCAGCAAATATTTTTTCACGCTAACTGGATGATACTTTCAGGTAATGATCAGTACACTAAGGCGACTTGGTTCCCCAAATTTCCTTCTTCTATGTTGAAGCGTTCGTTTCCTGTAACAGTTTGAATTTTTAGGTTTCACTCTGTTTTCTCCTATATTGATAGATGTATTTGGAACTCTAAATCCAACACGGTTTGTGCTAGCTTCTTGAAACTTGACACAATAAAGTAGTTTCACGTTCTATCTCTATGTTTTGTTTCCTCTTGATATAGCCCTAAGCAGTGACTGGCGAGAAACACTTTCATGGAAAGGGGTTGCCAGGTTTCCCAAAATTACAAATCTCCAGAAATCTCAGCAAATATTTTTTCACCCAAACTGGATGATACTTTCAGGTAATGATAAGTACACTAAGGCGACTTGGTTCCCCAAATTTCGTTCTTCTATGTTGAAGCGTTCGTTTCCAGTAACAGTTTGAATTTTTAGGTTTCACTCTGTTTTCTCCTATATTGATAGATGTATTTGGAACTCTAAATCCAACACGGTTTGTGCTAGCTTCTTGAAACTTGACACAATAAAGTAGTTTCACGTTCTATCTCTATGTTTTGTTTCCTCTTGATGTAGCCCTAAGCAGTGACTGGCGAGAAACACTTTCATGGAAAGGGGTTACCAGGCTTCCCAAAATTACGAATCTCCAGAAATCTCAGCAAATATTTTTTCACCCAAACTGGATGATACTTTCAGGTAATGATCAGTACACTAAGGCGACTAGGTTCCCCAAATTTTGTTCTTCTATGTTGAAGCGTTCGTTTCCAGTAACAGTTTGAATTTTTAGGTTTCACTCTGTTTTCTCCTATATTGATAGATGTATTTGGAACTCTAAATCCAACACGGTTTGTGCTAGCTTCTTGAAACTTGACACAATAAAGTAGTTTCACGTTCTATCTCTATGTTTTGTTTCCTCTTGATGTAGCCCTAAGCAGTGACTGGCGAGAAACACTTTCATGGAAAGGGGTTGCCAGGCTTCCCAAAATTACGAATCTCCAGAAATCTCAGCAAATATTTTTTCACCCAAACTGGATGATACTTTCAGGTAATGATCAGTACACTAAGGCGACTAGGTTCCCCAAATTTTGTTCTTCTATGTTGAAGGGTTCGTTTCCAGTAACAGTTTGAATTTTTAGGTTTCACTCTGTTTTCTCCTATATTGGTAGATGTATTTGGAACTCTAAATCCAACACGGTTTGTGCTAGCTTCTTGAAACTTGACACAATAAAGTAGTTTCACGTTCTATCTCTACGTTTTGTTTCCTCTTAATGTAGCCCTAAGCAGTGACTGGCGAGCAACACTTTCATGGAAAGGGGTTGCCAGGCTGCCCAAAATTACGAATCTCCAGAAATCTCAGCAAATATTTTTTCACCCAAACTGGATGATACTTTCAGGTAATGATCAGTACACTAAGGCGACTTGGTTCCCCAAATTTCCTTCTTCTATGTTGAAGCGTTCGTTTCCTGTAACAGTTTGAATTTTTAGGTTTCACTCTGTTTTCTCCTATATTGATAGATGTATTTGGAACTCTAAATCCAACACGGTTTGTGCTAGCTTCTTGAAACTTGACACAATAAAGTAGTTTCACGTTCTATCTCTATGTTTTGTTTCCTCTTGATATAGCAATAAGCAGTGACTGGCGAGAAACACTTTCATGGAAAGGGGTTGCCAGGTTTCCCAAAATTACAAATCTCCAGAAATCTCAGCAAATATTTTTTCACCCAAACTGGATGATACTTTCAGGTAATGATACGTACACTAAGGCGACTTGGTTCCCCAAATTTCCTTCTTCTATGTTGAAGCGTTCGTTTCCTGTAACAGTTTGAATTTTTAGGTTTCACTCTGTTTTCTCCTATATTGATAGATGTATTTGGAACTCTAAATCCAACACGGTTTGTGCTAGCTTCTTGAAACTTGATGCAATAAAGTAGTTTCACGTTCTATCTCTACGTTTTGTTTCCTCTTAATGTAGCCCTAAGCAGTGACTGGCGAGAAACACTTTCATGGAAAGGGGTTGCCAGGCTGCCCAAAATTACGAATCTCCAGAAATCTCAGCAAATATTTTTTCACCCAAACTGGATGATACTTTCAGGTAATGATCAGTACACTAAGGCGACTTGGTTCCCCAAATTACGTTCTTCTATGTTGAAGCGTTCGTTTCCAGTAACAGTTTGAATTTTTAGGTTTCACTCTGTTTTCTCCTATATTGATAGATGTATTTGGAACTCTACATCCAACACGGTTTGTGCTAGCTTCTTGAAACTTGACACAATAAAGTAGTTTCACGTTCTATCTCTATGTTTTGTTTCCTCTTGATATAGCCCTAAGCAGTGACTGGCGAGAAACACTTTCATGGAAAGGGGTTGCCCGGTTTCCCAAAATTACAAATCTCCAGAAATCTCAGCAAATATTTTTTAACCCAAACTGGATGATACTTTCAGGTAATGATAAGTACACTAAGGCGACTTGGTTCCCCAAATTTCGTTCTTCTATGTTGAAGCGTTCGTTTCCAGTAACAGTTTGAATTTTTAGGTTTCACTCTGTTTTCTCCTATATTGATAGATGTATTTGGAACTCTAAATCCAACAGGGTTTGTGCTAGCTTCTTGAAACTTGACACAATAAAGTAGTTTCACGTTCTATCTCTATGTTTTGTTTCCTCTTGACGTAGCCCTAAGCAGTGACTGGCGAGAAACACTTTCATGGAAAGGGGTTGCCAGGCTTCCCAAAATTACGAATCTCCAGAAATCTCAGCAAATATTTTTTCTCCCAAACTGGATGATACTTTCAGGTAATGATACGTACACTAAGGCGACTTGGTTCCCCAAATTTCGTTCTTCTATGTTGAAGCGTTCGTTTCCAGTAACAGTTTTAATTTTTAGGTTTCACTCTGTTTTCTCCTATATTGATAGATGTATTTGGAACTCTAAATCCAACACGGTTTGTGCTAGCTTCTTGAAACTTGACACAATAAAGTAGTTTCACGTTCTATCTCTACGTTTTGTTTCCTCTTAATGTAGCCCTAAGCAGTGACTGGCGAGAAACACTTTCATGGAAAGGGGTTGCCAGGCTGCCCAAAATTACGAATCTCCAGAAATCTCAGCAAATATTTTTTCACCCAAACTGGATGATACTTTCAGGTAATGATCAGTACACTAAGGCGACTTGGTTCTCCAAATTTCCTTCTTCTATGTTGAAGCGTTCGTTTCCTGTAACAGCTTGAATTTTTAGGTTTCACTCTGTTTTCTCCTGTATTGATAGATGTATTTGGAACTCTAAAACCAACACGGTTTGTGCTAGCTTCTTGAAACTTGACACAATAAAGTAGTTTCACGTTCTATCTCTATGTTTTGTTTCCTCTTGATATAGCCCTAGGCAGTGACTGGCGAGAAACACTTTCATGGAAAGGGGTTGCCCGGTTTTCCAAAATTACAAATCTCCAGAAATCTCAGCAAATATTTTTTCACCCAAACTGGATGATACTTTCAGGTAATGATAAGTACACTAAGGCGACTTGGTTCCCCAAATTTCGTTCTTCTATGTTGAAGCGTTCGTTTCCAGTAACAGTTTGAATTTTTAGGTTTCACTCTGTTTTCTCCTATATTGATAGATGTATTTGGAACTCTAAATCCAACACGGTTTGTGCTAGCTTCTTGAAACTTGACACAATAAAGTAGTTTCACGTTCTATCTCTATGTTTTGTTTCCTCTTGATGTAGCCCTAAGCAGTGACTGGCGAGAAACACTTTCATGGAAAGGGGTTGCCAGGCTTCCCAAAATTACGAATCTCCAGAAATCTCAGCAAATATTTTTTCACCCAAACTGGATGATACTTTCAGGTAATGATCAGTACACTAAGGCGACTAGGTTCCCCAAATTTTGTTCTTCTATGTTGAAGGGTTCGTTTCCAGTAACAGTTTGAATTTTTAGGTTTCACTCTGTTTTCTCCTATATTGGTAGATGTATTTGGAACTCTAAATCCAACACGGTTTGTGCTAGCTTCTTGAAACTTGACACAATAAAGTAGTTTCACGTTCTATCTCTACGTTTTGTTTCCTCTTAATGTAGCCCTAAGCAGTGACTGGCGAGCAACACTTTCATGGAAAGGGGTTGCCAGGCTGCCCAAAATTACGAATCTCCAGAAATCTCAGCAAATATTTTTTCACCCAAACTGGATGATACTTTCAGGTAATGATCAGTACACTAAGGCGACTTGGTTCCCCAAATTTCCTTCTTCTATGTTGAAGCGTTCGTTTCCTGTAACAGTTTGAATTTTTAGGTTTCACTCTGTTTTCTCCTATATTGATAGATGTATTTGGAACTCTAAATCCAACACGGTTTGTGCTAGCTTCTTGAAACTTGACACAATAAAGTAGTTTCACGTTCTATCTCTATGTTTTGTTTCCTCTTGATATAGCAATAAGCAGTGACTGGCGAGAAACACTTTCATGGAAAGGGGTTGCCAGGTTTCCCAAAATTACAAATCTCCAGAAATCTCAGCAAATATTTTTTCACCCAAACTGGATGATACTTTCAGGTAATGATACGTACACTAAGGCGACTTGGTTCCCCAAATTTCCTTCTTCTATGTTGAAGCGTTCGTTTCCTGTAACAGTTTGAATTTTTAGGTTTCACTCTGTTTTCTCCTATATTGATAGATGTATTTGGAACTCTAAATCCAACACGGTTTGTGCTAGCTTCTTGAAACTTGATGCAATAAAGTAGTTTCACGTTCTATCTCTACGTTTTGTTTCCTCTTAATGTAGCCCTAAGCAGTGACTGGCGAGAAACACTTTCATGGAAAGGGGTTGCCAGGCTGCCCAAAATTACGAATCTCCAGAAATCTCAGCAAATATTTTTTCACCCAAACTGGATGATACTTTCAGGTAATGATCAGTACACTAAGGCGACTTGGTTCCCCAAATTACGTTCTTCTATGTTGAAGCGTTCGTTTCCAGTAACAGTTTGAATTTTTAGGTTTCACTCTGTTTTCTCCTATATTGATAGATGTATTTGGAACTCTACATCCAACACGGTTTGTGCTAGCTTCTTGAAACTTGACACAATAAAGTAGTTTCACGTTCTATCTCTATGTTTTGTTTCCTCTTGATATAGCCCTAAGCAGTGACTGGCGAGAAACACTTTCATGGAAAGGGGTTGCCCGGTTTCCCAAAATTACAAATCTCCAGAAATCTCAGCAAATATTTTTTAACCCAAACTGGATGATACTTTCAGGTAATGATAAGTACACTAAGGCGACTTGGTTCCCCAAATTTCGTTCTTCTATGTTGAAGCGTTCGTTTCCAGTAACAGTTTGAATTTTTAGGTTTCACTCTGTTTTCTCCTATATTGATAGATGTATTTGGAACTCTAAATCCAACAGGGTTTGTGCTAGCTTCTTGAAACTTGACACAATAAAGTAGTTTCACGTTCTATCTCTATGTTTTGTTTCCTCTTGACGTAGCCCTAAGCAGTGACTGGCGAGAAACACTTTCATGGAAAGGGGTTGCCAGGCTTCCCAAAATTACGAATCTCCAGAAATCTCAGCAAATATTTTTTCTCCCAAACTGGATGATACTTTCAGGTAATGATACGTACACTAAGGCGACTTGGTTCCCCAAATTTCGTTCTTCTATGTTGAAGCGTTCGTTTCCAGTAACAGTTTTAATTTTTAGGTTTCACTCTGTTTTCTCCTATATTGATAGATGTATTTGGAACTCTAAATCCAACACGGTTTGTGCTAGCTTCTTGAAACTTGACACAATAAAGTAGTTTCACGTTCTATCTCTACGTTTTGTTTCCTCTTAATGTAGCCCTAAGCAGTGACTGGCGAGAAACACTTTCATGGAAAGGGGTTGCCAGGCTGCCCAAAATTACGAATCTCCAGAAATCTCAGCAAATATTTTTTCACCCAAACTGGATGATACTTTCAGGTAATGATCAGTACACTAAGGCGACTTGGTTCTCCAAATTTCCTTCTTCTATGTTGAAGCGTTCGTTTCCTGTAACAGCTTGAATTTTTAGGTTTCACTCTGTTTTCTCCTGTATTGATAGATGTATTTGGAACTCTAAAACCAACACGGTTTGTGCTAGCTTCTTGAAACTTGACACAATAAAGTAGTTTCACGTTCTATCTCTATGTTTTGTTTCCTCTTGATATAGCCCTAGGCAGTGACTGGCGAGAAACACTTTCATGGAAAGGGGTTGCCCGGTTTTCCAAAATTACAAATCTCCAGAAATCTCAGCAAATATTTTTTCACCCAAACTGGATGATACTTTCAGGTAATGATAAGTACACTAAGGCGACTTGGTTCCCCAAATTTCGTTCTTCTATGTTGAAGCGTTCGTTTCCAGTAACAGTTTGAATTTTTAGGTTTCACTCTGTTTTCTCCTATATTGATAGATGTATTTGGAACTCTACATCCAACACGGTTTGTGCTAGCTTCTTGAAACTTGACACAATAAAGTAGTTTCACGTTCTATCTCTATGTTTTGTTTCCTCTTGATATAGCCCTAAGCCCTGACTGGCGAGAAACACTTTCATGGAAAGGGGTTGCCCGGTTTTCCAAAATTACAAATCTCCAGAAATCTCAGCAAATATTTTTTCACCCAAACTGGATGATACTTTCAGGTAATGATAAGTACACTAAGGCGACTTGGTTCCCCAAATTTCGTTCTTCTATGTTGAAGCGTTCATTTCCAGTAACAGTTTGAATTTTTAGGTTTCACTCTGTTTTCTCCTATATTGATAGACGTATTTGGAACTCTAAATCCAACACGGTTTTTGCTAGCTTCTTGAAACTTGACACAATAAAGTAGTTTCACGTTCTATCTCTATGTTTTGTTTCCTCTTGATGTAGCCCTAAGCAGTGACTGGCGAGAAACACTTTCATGGAAAGGGGTTGCCAGGCTGCCCAAAATTACAAATCTCCAGAAATCTCAGCAAATATTTTTTCACCCAAACTGGATGATACTTTCAGGTAATGATCAGTACACTAAGGCGACTAGGTTCCCCAAATTTTGTTCTTCTATGTTGAAGCGTCGTTTCCAGTAACAGTTTGAATTTTTAGGTTTCACTCTGTTTTCTCCTATATTGATAGATGTATTTGGAACTCTAAATCCAACACGGTTTGTGCTAGCTTCTTGAAACTTGACACAATAAAGTAGTTTCACGTTCTATCTCTACGTTTTGTTTCCTCTTAATGTAGCCCTAAGCAGTGACTGGCGAGAAACACTTTCATGGAAAGGGGTTGCCAGGCTGCCCAAAATTACGAATCTCCAGAAATCTCAGCAAATATTTTTTCACCCTAACTGGATGATACTTTCAGGTAATGATCAGTACACTAAGGCGACTTGGTTCCCCAAATTTCCTTCTTCTATGTTGAAGCGTTCGTTTCCTGTAACAGTTTGAATTTTTAGGTTTCACTCTGTTTTCTCCTATATTGATAGATGTATTTGGAACTCTAAATCCAACACGGTTTGTGCTAGCTTCTTGAAACTTGACAAAATAAAGTGGTTTCACGTTCTATCTCTATGTTTTGTTTCCTCTTGATATAGCCCTAAGCAGTGACTGGCGAGAAACACTTTCATGGAAAGGGGTTGCCCGGTTTCCCAAAATTACAAATCTCCAGAAATCTCAGCAAATATTTTTTCACCCAAACTGGATGATACTTTCAGGTAATGATAAGTACACTAAGGCGACTCGGTTCCCCAAATTTCGTTCTTCTATGTTGAAGCGTTCGTTTCCAGTAACAGTTTGAATTTTTAGGTTTCACTCTGTTTTCTCCTATATTGATAGATGTATTTGGAACTCTAAATACAACACGGTTTGTGCTAGCTTCTTGAAACTTGACACAATAAAGTAGTTTCACGTTCTATCTCTATGTTTTGTTTCCTCTTGATGTAGCCCTAAGCAGTGACTGGCGAGAAACACTTTCATGGAAAGGGGTTGCCAGGCTTCCCAAAATTACGAATCTCCAGAAATCTCAGCAAATATTTTTCCACCCAAACTGGATGATACTTTCAGGTAATGATCAGTACACTAAGGCGACTTGGTTCCCCAAATTTCGTTCTTCTATGTTGAAGCGTTCGTTTCCAGTAACAGTTTGAATTTTTAGGTTTCACTCTGTTTTCTCCTATATTGATAGACGTATTTGGAACTCTAAATCCAACACGGTTTGTGCTAGCTTCTTGAAACTTGACACAATAAAGTAGTTTCACGTTCTATCTCTATGTTTTGTTTCCTCTTGATGTAGCCCTAAGCAGTGACTGGCGAGAAACACTTTCATGGAAAGGGGTTGCCAGGCTTCCCAAAATTACAAATCTCCAGAAATCTCAGCAAATATTTTTTCACCCAAACTGGATGATACTTTCAGGTAATGATCAGTACACTAAGGCGACTAGGTTCCCCAAATTTTGTTCTTCTATGTTGAAGCGTTCGTTTCCTGTAACAGTTTGAATTTTTAGGTTTCACTCTGTTTTCTCCTATATTGATAGATGTATTTGGAACTCTAAATCCAACACGGTTTGTGCTAGCTTCTTGAAACTTGACACAATAAAGTAGTTTCACGTTCTATCTCTACGTTTTGTTTCCTCTTAATGTAGCCCTAAGCAGTGACTGGCGAGAAACACTTTCATGGAAAGGGGTTGCCAGGCTGCCCAAAATTACGAATCTCCAGAAATCTCAGCAAATATTTTTTCACGCTAACTGGATGATACTTTCAGGTAATGATCAGTACACTAAGGCGACTTGGTTCCCCAAATTTCCTTCTTCTATGTTGAAGCGTTCGTTTCCTGTAACAGTTTGAATTTTTAGGTTTCACTCTGTTTTCTCCTATATTGATAGATGTATTTGGAACTCTAAATCCAACACCGTTTGTGCTAGCTTCTTGAAACTTGACACAATAAAGTAGTTTCACGTTCTATCTCTATGTTTTGTTTCCTCTTGATATAGCCCTAAGCAGTGACTGGCGAGAAACACTTTCATGGAAAGGGGTTGCCAGGTTTCCCAAAATTACAAATCTCCAGAAATCTCAGCAAATATTTTTTCACCCAAACTGGATGATACTTTCAGGTAATGATAAGTACACTAAGGCGACTTGGTTCCCCAAATTTCGTTCTTCTATGTTGAAGCGTTCGTTTCCAGTAACAGTTTGAATTTTTAGGTTTCACTCTGTTTTCTCCTATATTGATAGATGTATTTGGAACTCTAAATCCAACACGGTTTGTGCTAGCTTCTTGAAACTTGACACAATAAAGTAGTTTCACGTTCTATCTCTATGTTTTGTTTCCTCTTGATGTAGCCCTAAGCAGTGACTGGCGAGAAACACTTTCATGGAAAGGGGTTACCAGGCTTCCCAAAATTACGAATCTCCAGAAATCTCAGCAAATATTTTTTCACCCAAACTGGATGATACTTTCAGGTAATGATCAGTACACTAAGGCGACTAGGTTCCCCAAATTTTGTTCTTCTATGTTGAAGCGTTCGTTTCCAGTAACAGTTTGAATTTTTAGGTTTCACTCTGTTTTCTCCTATATTGATAGATGTATTTGGAACTCTAAATCCAACACGGTTTGTGCTAGCTTCTTGAAACTTGACACAATAAAGTAGTTTCACGTTCTATCTCTATGTTTTGTTTCCTCTTGATATAGCCCTAAGCAGTGACTGGCGAGAAACACTTTCATGGAAAGGGGTTGCCAGGTTTCCCAAAATTACAAATCTCCAGAAATCTCAGCAAATATTTTTTCACCCAAACTGGATGATACTTTCAGGTAATGATCAGTACACTAAGGCGACTTGGTTCCCCAAATTTCGTTCTTCTATGTTGAAGCGTTCGTTTCCAGTAACAGTTTGAATTTTTAGGTTTCACTCTGTTTTCTCCTATATTGATATATGTATTTGGAACTCTAAATCCAACACGGTTTGTGCTAGCTTCTTGAAACTTGACACAATAAAGTAGTTTCACGTTCTATCTCTATGTTTTGTTTCCTCTTGATGTAGCCCTAAGCAGTGACTGGCGAGAAACACTTTCATGGAAAGGGGTTGCCAGGCTTCCCAAAATTACGAATCTCCAGAAATCTCAGCAAATATTTTTTCACCCAAACTGGATGATACTTTCAGGTAATGATCAGTACACTAAGGCGACTAGGTTCCCCAAATTTTGTTATTCTATGTTGAAGCGTTCGTTTCCAGTAACAGTTTGAATTTTTAGGTTTCACTCTGTTTTCTCCTATATTGATAGATGTATTTGGAACTCTAAATCCAACACGGTTTGTGCTAGCTTCTTGAAACTTGACACAATAAAGTAGTTTCACGTTCTATCTCTACGTTTTGTTTCCTCTTAATGTAGCCCTAAGCAGTGACTGGCGAGCAACACTTTCATGGAAAGGGGTTGCCAGGCTGCCCAAAATTACGAATCTCCAGAAATCTCAGCAAATATTTTTTCACCCAAACTGGATGATACTTTCAGGTAATGATCAGTACACTAAGGCGACTTGGTTCCCCAAATTTCCTTCTTCTATGTTGAAGCGTTCGTTTCCTGTAACAGTTTGAATTTTTAGGTTTCACTCTGTTTTCTCCTATATTGATAGATGTATTTGGAACTCTAAATCCAACACGGTTTGTGCTAGCTTCTTGAAACTTGACACAATAAAGTAGTTTCACGTTCTATCTCTATGTTTTGTTTCCTCTTGATATAGCAATAAGCAGTGACTGGCGAGAAACACTTTCATGGAAAGGGGTTGCCAGGTTTCCCAAAATTACAAATCTCCAGAAATCTCAGCAAATATTTTTTCACCCAAACTGGATGATACTTTCAGGTAATGATACGTACACTAAGGCGACTTGGTTCCCCAAATTTCCTTCTTCTATGTTGAAGCGTTCGTTTCCTGTAACAGTTTGAATTTTTAGGTTTCACTCTGTTTTCTCCTATATTGATAGATGTATTTGGAACTCTAAATCCAACACGGTTTGTGCTAGCTTCTTGAAACTTGATGCAATAAAGTAGTTTCACGTTCTATCTCTACGTTTTGTTTCCTCTTAATGTAGCCCTAAGCAGTGACTGGCGAGAAACACTTTCATGGAAAGGGGTTGCCAGGCTGCCCAAAATTACGAATCTCCAGAAATCTCAGCAAATATTTTTTCACCCAAACTGGATGATACTTTCAGGTAATGATCAGTACACTAAGGCGACTTGGTTCCCCAAATTACGTTCTTCTATGTTGAAGCGTTCGTTTCCAGTAACAGTTTGAATTTTTAGGTTTCACTCTGTTTTCTCCTATATTGATAGATGTATTTGGAACTCTACATCCAACACGGTTTGTGCTAGCTTCTTGAAACTTGACACAATAAAGTAGTTTCACGTTCTATCTCTATGTTTTGTTTCCTCTTGATATAGCCCTAAGCAGTGACTGGCGAGAAACACTTTCATGGAAAGGGGTTGCCCGGTTTCCCAAAATTACAAATCTCCAGAAATCTCAGCAAATATTTTTTAACCCAAACTGGATGATACTTTCAGGTAATGATAAGTACACTAAGGCGACTTGGTTCCCCAAATTTCGTTCTTCTATGTTGAAGCGTTCGTTTCCAGTAACAGTTTGAATTTTTAGGTTTCACTCTGTTTTCTCCTATATTGATAGATGTATTTGGAACTCTAAATCCAACAGGGTTTGTGCTAGCTTCTTGAAACTTGACACAATAAAGTAGTTTCACGTTCTATCTCTATGTTTTGTTTCCTCTTGACGTAGCCCTAAGCAGTGACTGGCGAGAAACACTTTCATGGAAAGGGGTTGCCAGGCTTCCCAAAATTACGAATCTCCAGAAATCTCAGCAAATATTTTTTCACCCAAACTGGATGATACTTTCAGGTAATGATACGTACACTAAGGCGACTTGGTTCCCCAAATTTCGTTCTTCTATGTTGAAGCGTTCGTTTCCAGTAACAGTTTGAATTTTTAGGTTTCACTCTGTTTTCTCCTATATTGATAGATGTATTTGGAACTCTAAATCCAACACGGTTTGTGCTAGCTTCTTGAAACTTGACACAATAAAGTAGTTTCACGTTCAATCTCTACATTTTGTTTCCTCTTAATGTAGCCCTAAGCAGTGACTGGCGAGCAACACTTTCATGGAAAGGGGTTGCCAGGCTGCCGAAAATTACGAATCTCCAGAAATCTCAGCAAATATTTTTTCACCCAAACTGGATGATACTTTCAGGTAATGATCAGTACACTAAGGCGACTTGGTTCCCCAAATTTCCTTCTTCTATGTTGAAGCGTTCGTTTCCTGTAACAGCTTGAATTTTTAGGTTTCACTCTGTTTTCTCCTGTATTGATAGATGTATTTGGAACTCTAAAACCAACACGGTTTGTGCTAGCTTCTTGAAACTTGACACAATAAAGTAGTTTCACGTTCTATCTCTATGTTTTGTTTCCTCTTGATATAGCCCTAGGCAGTGACTGGCGAGAAACACTTTAATGGAAAGGGGTTGCCCGGTTTTCCAAAATTACAAATCTCCAGAAATCTCAGCAAATATTTTTTCACCCAAACTGGATGATACTTTCAGGTAATGATAAGTACACTAAGGCGACTTGGTTCCCCAAATTTCGTTCTTCTATGTTGAAGGGTTCGTTTCCAGTAACAGTTTGAATTTTTAGGTTTCACTCTGTTTTCTCCTATATTGATAGATGTATTTGGAACTCTACATCCAACACGGTTTGTGCTAGCTTCTTGAAACTTGACACAATAAAGTAGTTTCACGTTCTATCTCTATGTTTTGTTTCCTCTTGATATAGCCCTAAGCCCTGACTGGCGAGAAACACTTTCATGGAAAGGGGTTGCCAGGTTTCCCAAAATTACAAATCTCCAGAAATCTCAGCAAATATTTTTTCACCCAAACTGGATGATACTTTCAGGTAATGATAAGTACACTAAGGCGACTTGGTTCCCCAAATTTCGTTCTTCTATGTTGAAGCGTTCATTTCCAGTAACAGTTTGAATTTTTAGGTTTCACTCTGTTTTCTCCTATATTGATAGACGTATTTGGAACTCTAAATCCAACACGGTTTGTGCTAGCTTCTTGAAACTTGACACAATAAAGTAGTTTCACGTTCTATCTCTATGTTTTGTTTCCTCTTGATGTAGCCCTAAGCAGTGACTGGCGAGAAACACTTTCATGGAAAGGGGTTGCCAGGCTGCCCAAAATTACAAATCTCCAGAAATCTCAGCAAATATTTTTTCACCCAAAGTGGATGATACTTTCAGGTAATGATCAGTACACTAAGGCGACTAGGTTCCCCAAATTTTGTTCTTCTATGTTGAAGCGTTCGTTTCCAGTAACAGTTTGAATTTTTAGGTTTCACTCTGTTTTCTCCTATATTGATAGATGTATTTGGAACTCTAAATCCAACACGGTTTGTGCTAGCTTCTTGAAACTTGACACAATAAAGTAGTTTCACGTTCTATCTCTACGTTTTGTTTCCTCTTAATGTAGCCCTAAGCAGTGACTGGCGAGAAACACTTTCATGGAAAGGGGTTGCCAGGCTGCCCAAAATTACGAATCTCCAGAAATCTCAGCAAATATTTTTTCACCCTAACTGGATGATACTTTCAGGTAATGATCAGTACACTAAGGCGACTTGGTTCCCCAAATTTCCTTCTTCTATGTTGAAGCGTTCGTTTCCTGTAACAGTTTGAATTTTTATTTTTCACTCTGTTTTCTCCTATATTGATAGATGTATTTGGAACTCTAAATCCAACACGGTTTGTGCTAGCTTCTTGAAACTTGACACAATAAAGTAGTTTCACGTTCTATCTCTATGTTTTGTTTCCTCTTGATATAGCCCTAAGCAGTGACTGGCGAGAAACACTTTCATGGAAAGGGGTTGCCAGGTTTCCCAAAATTACAAATCTCCAGAAATCTCAGCAAATATTTTTTCACCCAAACTGGATGATACTTTCAGGTAATGATAAGTACACTAAGGCGACTTGGTTCCCCAAATTTCGTTCTTCTATGTTGAAGCGTTCGTTTCCAGTAACAGTTTGAATTTTTAGGTTTCACTCTGTTTTCTCCTATATTGATAGATGTATTTGGAACTCCAAATCCAACACGGTTTGTGCTAGCTTCTTGAAACTTGACACAATAAAGTAGTTTCACGTTCTATCTCTATGTTTTGTTTCCTCTTGATGTAGCCCTAAGCAGTGACTGGCGAGAAACACTTTCATGGAAAGGGGTTACCAGGCTTCCCAAAATTACGAATCTCCAGAAATCTCAGGAAATATTTTTTCACCCAAACTGGATGATACTTTCAGGTAATGATCAGTACACTAAGGCGACTAGGTTCCCCAAATTTTGTTCTTCTATGTTGAAGCGTTCGTTTCCAGTAACAGTTTGAATTTTTAGGTTTCACTCTGTTTTCTCCTATATTGATAGATGTATTTGGAACTCTAAATCCAACACGGTTTGTGCTAGCTTCTTGAAACTTGACACAATAAAGTAGTTTCACGTTCTATCTCTATGTTTTGTTTCCTCTTGATATAGCCCTAAGCAGTGACTGGCGAGAAACACTTTCATGGAAAGGGGTTGCCAGGTTTCCCAAAATTACAAATCTCCAGAAATCTCAGCAAATATTTTTTCACCCAAACTGGATGATACTTTCAGGTAATGATAAGTACACTAAGGCGACTTGGTTCCCCAAATTTCGTTCTTCTATGTTGAAGCGTTCGTTTCCAGTAACAGTTTGAATTTTTAGGTTTCACTCTGTTTTCTCCTATATTGATAGATGTATTTGGAACTCCAAATCCAACACGGTTTGTGCTAGCTTCTTGAAACTTGACACAATAAAGTAGTATCACGTTCTATCTCTATGTTTTGTTTCCTCTTGATGTAGCCCTAAGCAGTGACTGGCAAGAAACACTTTCATGGAAAGGGGTTACCAGGCTTCCCAAAATTACGAATCTCCAGAAATCTCAGGAAATATTTTTTCACCCAAACTGGATGATACTTTCAGGTAATGATCAGTACACTAAGGCGACTAGGTTCCCCAAATTTTGTTCTTCTATGTTGAAGCGTTCGTTTCCAGTAACAGTTTGAATTTTTAGGTTTCACTCTGTTTTCTCCTATATTGATAGATGTATTTGGAACTCTAAATCCAACACGGTTTGTGCTAGCTTCTTGAAACTTGACACAATATAGTAGTTTCACGTTCTATCTCTATGTTTTGTTTCCTCTTGATATAGCCCAAAGCAGTGACTGGCGAGAAACACTTTCATGGAAAGGGGTTGCCAGGTTTCCCAAAATTACAAATCTCCAGAAATCTCAGCAAATATTTTTTCACCCAAACTGGATGATACTTTCAGGTAATGATAAGTACACTAAGGCGACTTGGTTCCCCAAATTTCGTTCTTCTATGTTGAAGCATTCGTTTCCAGTAACAGTTTGAATTTTTAGGTTTCACTCTGTTTTCTCCTATATTGATATATGTATTTGGAACTCTACATCCAACACGGTTTGTGCTAGCTTCTTGAAACTTGACACAATAAAGTAGTTTCACGTTCTATCTCTATGTTTTGTTTCCTCTTGATGTAGCCCTAAGCAGTGACTGGCGAGAAACACTTTCATGGAAAGGGGTTGCCAGGCTTCCCAAAATTACGAATCTCCAGAAATCTCAGCAAATATTTTTTCACCCAAACTGGATGATACTTTCAGGTAATGATCAGTACACTAAGGCGACTAGGTTCCCCAAATTTTGTTCTTCTATGTTGAAGCGTTCGTTTCCAGTAACAGTTTGAATTTTTAGGTTTCACTCTGTTTTCTCCTATATTGATAGATGTATTTGGAACTCTAAATCCAACACGGTTTGTGCTAGCTTCTTGAAACTTGACACAATAAAGTAGTTTCACGTTCTATCTCTACGTTTTGTTTCCTCTTAATGTAGCCCTAAGCAGTGACTGGCGAGCAACACTTTCATGGAAAGGGGTTGCCAGGCTGCCCAAAATTACGAATCTCCAGAAATCTCAGCAAATATTTTTTCACCCAAACTGGATGATACTTTCAGGTAATGATCAGTACACTAAGGCGACTTGGTTCCCCAAATTTCCTTCTTCTATGTTGAAGCGTTCGTTTCCTGTAACAGTTTGAATTTTTAGGTTTCACTCTGTTTTCTCCTATATTGATAGATGTATTTGGAACTCTAAATCCAACAAGGTTTGTGCTAGCTTCTTGAAACTTGACACAATAAAGTAGTTTCACGTTCTATCTCTATGTTTTGTTTCCTCTTGATATAGCAATAAGCAGTGACTGGCGAGAAACACTTTCATGGAAAGGGGTTGCCAGGTTTCCCAAAATTACAAATCTCCAGAAATCTCAGCAAATATTTTTTCACCCAAACTGGATGATACTTTCAGGTAATGATAAGTACACTAAGGCGACTTGGTTCCCCAAATTTCCTTCTTCTATGTTGAAGCGTTCGTTTCCTGTAACAGTTTGAATTTTTAGGTTTCACTCTGTTTTCTCCTATATTGATAGACGTATTTGGAACTCTAAATCCAACACGGTTTGTGCTAGCTTCTTGAAACTTGACACAATAAAGTAGTTTCACGTTCTATCTCTACGTTTTGTTTCCTCTTAATGTAGCCCTAAGCAGTGACTGGCGAGAAACACTTTCATGGAATGGGGTTGCCAGGCTGCCCAAAATTACGAATCTCCAGAAATCTCAGCAAATATTTTTTCACCCAAACTGGATGATACTTTCAGGTAATAATCAGTACACTAAGGCGACTTGGTTCCCCAAATTTCGTTCTTCTATGTTGAAGCGTTCGTTTCCAGTAACAGTTTGAATTTTTAGGTTTCACTCTGTTTTCTCCTATATTGATAGATGTATTTGGAACTCTACATCCAACACGGTTTGTGCTAGCTTCTTGAAACTTGACACAATAAAGTAGTTTCACGTTCTATCTCTATGTTTTTTTTCCTCTTGATATAGCCCTAAGCAGTGACTGGCGAGAAACACTTTCATGGAAAGGGGTTGCCCGGTTTCCCAAAATTACAAATCTCCAGAAATCTCAGCAAATATTTTTTCACCCAAACTGGAAGATACTTTCAGGTAATGATAAGTACACTAAGGCGACTTGGTTCCCCAAATTTCGTTCTTCTAAGTTGAAGCGTTCATTTCCAGTAACAGTTTGAATTTTTAGGTTTCACTCTGTTTTCTCCTATATTGATAGACGTATTTGGAACTCTAAATCCAACACGGTTTGTGCTAGCTTCTTGAAACTTGACACAATAAAGTAGTTTCACGTTCTATCTCTATGTTTTGTTTCCTCTTGATGTAGCCCTAAGCAGTGACTGGCGAGAAACACTTTCATGGAAAGGGGTTGCCCGGTTTCCCAAAATTACAAATCTCCAGAAATCTCAGCAAATATTTTTTCACCCAAACTGGATGATACTTTCAGGTAATGATCAGTACACTAAGGCGACTAGGTTCCCCAAATTTTGTTCTTCTATGTTGAAGCGTTCGTTTCCAGTAACAGTTTGAATTTTTAGGTTTCACTCTGTTTTCTCCTATATTGATAGATGTATTTGGAACTCTAAATCCAACACGGTTTGTGCTAGCTTCTTGAAACTTGACACAATAAAGTAGTTTCACGTTCTATCTCTACGTTTTGTTTCCTCTTAATGTAGCCCTAAGCAGTGACTGGCGAGAAACACTTTCATGGAAAGGGGTTGCCAGGCTTCCCAAAATTACGAATCTCCAGAAATCTCAGCAAATATTTTTTCACCCAAACTGGATGATACTTTCAGGTAATGATCAGTACACTAAGGCGACTTGGTTCCCCAAATTTCCTTCTTCTATATTGAAGCGTTCGTTTCCTGTAACAGTTTGAATTTTTAGGTTTCACTCTGTTTTCTCCTGTATTGATAGATGTATTTGGAACTCTAAATCCAACACGGTTTGTGCTAGCTTCTTGAAACTTGACACAATAAAGTAGTTTCACGTTCTATCTCTATGTTTTGTTTCCTCTTGATATAGCCCTAAGCAGTGACTGGCGAGAAACACTTTCATGGAAAGGGGTTGCCAGGTTTCCCAAAATTACAAATCTCCAGAAATCTCAGCAAATATTTTTTCACCCAAACTGGATGATACTTTCAGGTAATGATAAGTACACTAAGGCGACTTGGTTCCCCAAATTTCGTTCTTCTATGTTGAAGCGTTCGTTTCCAGTAACAGTTTGAATTTTTAGGTTTCACTCTGTTTTCTCCTATATTGATAGATGTATTTGGAACTCTAAATCCAACACGGTTTGTGCTAGCTTCTTGAAACTTGACACAATAAAGTAGTTTCACGTTCTATCTCTATGTTTTGTTTCCTCTTGATGTAGCCCTAAGCAGTGACTGGCGAGAAACACTTTAATGGAAAGGGGTTGCCAGGCTTCCCAAAATTACAAATCTCCAGAAATCTCAGCAAATATTTTTTCACCCAAACTGGATGATACTTTCAGGTAATGATCAGTACACTAAGGCGACTAGGTTCCCCAAATTTTGTTCTTCTATGTTGAAGCGTTCGTTTCCAGTAACAGTTTGAATTTTTAGGTTTCACTCTGTTTTCTCCTATATTGATAGATGTATTTGGAACTCTAAATCCAACACGGTTTGTGCTAGCTTCTTGAAACTTGACACAATAAAGTAGTTTCACGTTCTATCTCTATGTTTTGTTTCCTCTTGATATAGCCCTAAGCAGTGACTGGCGAGAAACACTTTCATGGAAAGGGGTTGCCAGGTTTCCCAAAATTACAAATCTCCAGAAATCTCAGCAAATATTTTTTCACCCAAACTGGATGATACTTTCAGGTAATGATAAGTACACTAAGGCGACTTGGTTCCCCAAATTTCGTTCTTCTATGTTGAAGCGTTCGTTTCCAGTAACAGTTTGAATTTTTAGGTTTCACTCTGTTTTCTCCTATATTGATAGATGTATTTGGAACTCTAAATCCAACACGGTTTGTGCTAGCTTCTTGAAACTTGACACAATAAAGTAGTTTCACGTTCTATCTCTATGTTTTGTTTCCTCTTGATGAAGCCCTAAGCAGTGACTGGCGAGAAACACTTTAATGGAAAGGGGTTGCCAGGCTTCCCAAAATTACGAATCTCCAGAAATCTCAGCAAATATTTTTTCACCCAAACTGGATGATACTTTCAGGTAATGATCAGTACACTAAGGCGACTAGGTTCCCCAAATTTTGTTCTTCTATGTTGAAGCGTTCGTTTCCAGTAACAGTTTGAATTTTTAGGTTTCACTCTGTTTTCTCCTATATTGATAGATGTATTTGGAACTCTAAATCCAACACGGTTTGTGCTAGCTTCTTGAAACTTGACACAATAAAGTAGTTTCACGTTCTATCTCTATGTTTTGTTTCCTCTTGATATAGCCCTAAGCAGTGACTGGCGAGAAACACTTTCATGGAAAGGGGTTGCCAGGTTTCCCAAAATTACAAATCTCCAGAAATCTCAGCAAATATTTTTTCACCCAAACTGGATGATACTTTCAGGTAATGATAAGTACACTAAGGCTACTTGGTTCCCCAAATTTCGTTCTTCTATGTTGAAGCGTTCGTTTCCAGTAACAGTTTGAATTTTTAGGTTTCACTCTGTTTTCTCCTATATTGATAGATGTATTTGGAACTCTAAATCCAACACGGTTTGTGCTAGCTTCTTGAAACTTGACACAATAAAGTAGTTTCACGTTCTATCTCTATGTTTTGTTTCCTCTTGATGTAGCCCTAAGCAGTGACTGGCGAGAAACACTTTCATGGAAAGGGGTTGCCAGGCTTCCCAAAATTACAAATCTCCAGAAATCTCAGCAAATATTTTTTCACCCAAACTGGATGATACTTTCAGGTAATGATCAGTACACTAAGGCGACTAGGTTCCCCAAATTTTGTTCTTCTATGTTGAAGCGTTCGTTTCCAGTAACAGTTTGAATTTTTAGGTTTCACTCTGTTTTCTCCTATATTGATAGATGTATTTGGAACTCTAAATCCAACACGGTTTGTGCTAGCTTCTTGAAACTTGACACAATAAAGTAGTTTCACGTTCTCTCTCTACGTTTTGTTTCCTCTTAATGTAGCCCTAAGCAGTGACTGGCGAGAAACACTTTCATGGAAAGGGGTTGCCAGGCTGCCCAAAATTACGAATCTCCAGAAATCTCAGCAAATATTTTTCCACCCAAACTGGATGATACTTTCAGGTAATGATCAGTACACTAAGGCGACTAGGTTCCCCAAATTTTGTTCTTCTATGTTGAAGCGTTCGTTTCCAGTAACAGTTTGAATTTTTAGGTTTCACTCTGTTTTCTCCTATATTGATAGATGTATTTGGAACTCTAAATCCAACACGGTTTGTGCTAGCTTCTTGAAACTTGACACAATAAAGTAGTTTCACGTTCTATCTCTATGTTTTGTTTCCTCTTGATATAGCCCTAAGCAGTGACAGGCGAGAAACACTTTCATGGAAAGGGGTTGCCAGGTTTCCCAAAATTACAAATCTCCAGAAATCTCAGCAAATATTTTTTCACCCAAACTGGATGATACTTTCAGGTAATGATAAGTACACTAAGGCGACTTGGTTCCCCAAATTTCGTTCTTCTATGTTGAAGCGTTCATTTCCAGTAACAGTTTGAATTTTTAGGTTTCACTCTGTTTTCTCCTATATTGATATATGTATTTGGAACTCTAAATCCAACACGGTTTGTGCTAGCTTCTTGAAACTTGACACAATAAAGTAGTTTCACGTTCTATCTCTATGTTTTGTTTCCTCTTGATGTAGCCCTAAGCAGTGACTGGCGAGAAACACTTTCATGGAAAGGGGTTGCCAGGCTGCCCAAAATTACGAATCTCCAGAAATCTCAGCAAATATTTTTTCACCCAAACTGGATGATACTTTCAGGTAATGATCAGTACACTAAGGCGACTTGGTTCCCCAAATTTCGTTCTTCTATGTTGAAGCGTTCGTTTCCAGTAACAGTTTGAATTTTTAGGTTTCACTCTGTTTTCTCCTATATTGATAGACGTATTTGGAACTCTACATCCAACACGGTTTGTGCTAGCTTCTTGAAACTTGACACAATAAAGTAGTTTCACGTTCTATCTCTATGTTTTGTTTCCTCTTGATGTAGCCCTAAGCAGTGACTGGCGAGAAACACTTTCATGGAAAGGGGTTGCCAGGCTTCCCAAAATTACAAATCTCCAGAAATCTCAGCAAATATTTTTTCACCCAAACTGGATGATACTTTCAGGTAATGATCAGTACACTAAGGCGACTAGGTTCCCCAAATTTTGTTCTTCTATGTTGAAGCGTTCGTTTCCAGTAACAGTTTGAATTTTTAGGTTTCACTCTGTTTTCTCCTATATTGATAGATGTATTTGGAACTCTAAATCCAACACGGTTTGTGCTAGCTTCTTGAAACTTGACACAATAAAGTAGTTTCACGTTCTATCTCTATGTTTTGTTTCCTCTTGATGTAGCCCTAAGCAGTGACTGGCGAGAAACACTTTCATGGAAAGGGGTTGCCAGGCTTCCCAAAATTACGAATCTCCAGAAATCTCAGCAAATATTTTTTCACCCAAACTGGATGATACTTTCAGGTAATGATCAGTACACTAAGGCGACTAGGTTCCCCAAATTTTGTTCTTCTATGTTGAAGCGTTCGTTTCCAGTAACAGTTTGAATTTTTAGGTTTCACTCTGTTTTCTCCTATATTGATAGATGTATTTGGAACTCTAAATCCAACACGGTTTGTGCTAGCTTCTTGAAACTTGACACAATAAAGTAGTTTCACGTTCTATCTCTACGTTTTGTTTCCTCTTAATGTAGCCCTAAGCAGTGACTGGCGAGAAACACTTTCATGGAAAGGGGTTGCCAGGCTGCCCAAAATTACGAATCTCCAGAAATCTCAGCAAATATTTTTTCACCCAAACTGGATGATACTTTCAGGAAATGATCAGTACACTTAGGCGACTTGGTTCCCCAAATTTCCTTCTTCTATGTTGAAGCGTTCGTTTCCTGTAACAGTTTGAATTTTTAGGTTTCACTCTGTTTTCTCCTATATTGATAGATGTATTTGGAACTCTAAATCCAACACGGTTTGTGCTAGCTTCTTGAAACTTGACACAATAAAGTAGTTTCACGTTCTATCTCTATGTTTTGTTTCCTCTTGATATAGCAATAAGCAGTGACTGGCGAGAAACACTTTCATGGAAAGGGGTTGCCAGGTTTCCCAAAATTACAAATCTCCAGAAATCTCAGCAAATATTTTTTCACCCAAACTGGATGATACTTTCAGGTAATGATAAGTACACTAAGGCGACTTGGTTCCCCAAATTTCCTTCTTCTATGTTGAAGCGTTCGTTTCCTGTAACAGTTTGAATTTTTAGGTTTCACTCTGTTTTCTCCTATATTGATAGATGTATTTGGAACTCTAAATCCAACACGGTTTGTGCTAGCTTCTTGAAACTTGACACAATAAAGTAGTTTCACGTTCTATCTCTATGTTTTGTTTCCTCTTGATATAGCCCTAAGCAGTGACTGGCGAGAAACACTTTCATGGAAAGGGGTTGCCAGGTTTCCCAAAATTACAAATCTCCAGAAATCTCAGCAAATATTTTTTCACCCAAACTGGATGATACTTTCAGGTAATGATAAGTACACTAAGGCGACTTGGTTCCCCAAATTTCCTTCTTCTATGTTGAAGCGTTCGTTTCCTGTAACAGTTTGAATTTTTAGGTTTCACTCTGTTTTCTCCTATATTGATAGATGTATTTGGAACTCTAAATCCAACACGGTTTGTGCTAGCTTCTTGAAACTTGACACAATAAAGTAGTTTCACATTCTATCTCTATGTTTTGTTTCCTCTTGATGTAGCCCTAAGCAGTGACTGGCGAGAAACACTTTCATGGAAAGGGGTTGCCAGGCTGCCCAAAATTACGAATCTCCAGAAATCTCAGCAAATATTTTTTCACCCAAACTGGATGATACTTTCAGGTAATGATCAGTACACTAAGGCGACTTGGTTCCCCAAATTTCGTTCTTCTATGTTGAAGCGTTCGTTTCCAGTAACAGTTTGAATTTTTAGGTTTCACTCTGTTTTCTCCTATATTGATAGACGTATTTGGAACTCTACATCCAACACGGTTTGTGCTAGCTTCTTGAAACTTGACACAATAAAGTAGTTTCACGTTCTATCTCTATGTTTTGTTTCCTCTTGATGTAGCCCTAAGCAGTGACTGGCGAGAAACACTTTCATGGAAAGGGGTTGCCAGGCTTCCCAAAATTACAAATCTCCAGAAATCTCAGCAAATATTTTTTCACCCAAACTGGATGATACTTTCAGGTAATGATCAGTACACTAAGGCGACTAGGTTCCCCAAATTTTGTTCTTCTATGTTGAAGCGTTCGTTTCCAGTAACAGTTTGAATTTTTAGGTTTCACTCTGTTTTCTCCTATATTGATAGATGTATTTGGAACTCTAAATCCAACACGGTTTGTGCTAGCTTCTTGAAACTTGACACAATAAAGTAGTTTCACGTTCTATCTCTATGTTTTGTTTCCTCTTGATGTAGCCCTAAGCAGTGACTGGCGAGAAACACTTTCATGGAAAGGGGTTGCCAGGCTTCCCAAAATTACGAATCTCCAGAAATCTCAGCAAATATTTTTTCACCCAAACTGGATGATACTTTCAGGTAATGATCAGTACACTAAGGCGACTAGGTTCCCCAAATTTTGTTCTTCTATGTTGAAGCGTTCGTTTCCAGTAACAGTTTGAATTTTTAGGTTTCACTCTGTTTTCTCCTATATTGATAGATGTATTTGGAACTCTAAATCCAACACGGTTTGTGCTAGCTTCTTGAAACTTGACACAATAAAGTAGTTTCACGTTCTATCTCTACGTTTTGTTTCCTCTTAATGTAGCCCTAAGCAGTGACTGGCGAGAAACACTTTCATGGAAAGGGGTTGCCAGGCTGCCCAAAATTACGAATCTCCAGAAATCTCAGCAAATATTTTTTCACCCTAACTGGATGATACTTTCAGGTAATGATCAGTACACTAAGGCGACTTGGTTCCCCAAATTTCCTTCTTCTATGTTGAAGCGTTCGTGTCCTGTAACAGTTTGAATTTTTAGGTTTCACTCTGTTTTCTCCTATATTGATAGATGTATTTGGAACTCTAAATCCAACACGGTTTGTGCTAGCTTCTTGAAACTTGACACAATAAAGTAGTTTCACGTTCTATCTCTATGTTTTGTTTCCTCTTGATATAGCAATAAGCAGTGACTGGCGAGAAACACTTTCATGGAAAGGGGTTGCCAGGTTTCCCAAAATTACAAATCTCCAGAAATCTCAGCAAATATTTTTTCACCCAAACTGGATGATACTTTCAGGTAATGATAAGTACACTAAGGCGACTTGGTTCCCCAAATTTCCTTCTTCTATGTTGAAGCGTTCGTTTCCTGTAACAGTTTGAATTTTTAGGTTTCACTCTGTTTTCTCCTATATTGATAGATGTATTTGGAACTCTAAATCCAACACGGTTTGTGCTAGCTTCTTGAAACTTGACACAATAAAGTAGTTTCACGTTCTATCTCTATGTTTTGTTTCCTCTTGATGTAGCCCTAAGCAGTGACTGGCGAGAAACACTTTCATGGAAAGGGGTTGCCAGGCTGCCCAAAATTACGAATCTCCAGAAATCTCAGCAAATATTTTTTCACCCAAACTGGATGATACTTTCAGGTAATGATCAGTACACTAAGGCGACTTGGTTCCCCAAATTTCGTTCTTCTATGTTGAAGCGTTCGTTTCCAGTAACAGTTTGAATTTTTAGGTTTCACTCTGTTTTCTCCTATATTGATAGACGTATTTGGAACTCTACATCCAACACGGTTTGTGCTAGCTTCTTGAAACTTGACACAATAAAGTAGTTTCACGTTCTATCTCTATGTTTTGTTTCCTCTTGATGTAGCCCTAAGCAGTGACTGGCGAGAAACACTTTCATGGAAAGGGGTTGCCAGGCTTCCCAAAATTACAAATCTCCAGAAATCTCAGCAAATATTTTTTCACCCAAACTGGATGATACTTTCAGGTAATGATCAGTACACTAAGGCGACTAGGTTCCCCAAATTTCCTTCTTCTATGTTGAAGCGTTCGTTTCCAGTAACAGTTTGAATTTTTAGGTTTCACTCTGTTTTCTCCTATATTGATAGATGTATTTGGAACTCTAAATCCAACACGGTTTGTGCTAGCTTCTTGAAACTTGACACAATAAAGTAGTTTCACGTTCTATCTCTATGTTTTGTTTCCTCTTGATGTAGCCCTAAGCAGTGACTGGCGAGAAACACTTTCATGGAAAGGGGTTGCCAGGCTTCCCAAAATTACGAATCTCCAGAAATCTCAGCAAATATTTTTTCACCCAAACTGGATGATACTTTCAGGTAATGATCAGTACACTAAGGCGACTAGGTTCCCCAAATTTTGTTCTTCTATGTTGAAGCGTCGTTTCCAGTAACAGTTTGAATTTTTAGGTTTCACTCTGTTTTCTCCTATATTGATAGATGTATTTGGAACTCTAAATCCAACACGGTTTGTGCTAGCTTCTTGAAACTTGACACAATAAAGTAGTTTCACGTTCTATCTCTACGTTTTGTTTCCTCTTAATGTAGCCCTAAGCAGTGACTGGCGAGAAACACTTTCATGGAAAGGGGTTGCCAGGCTGCCCAAAATTACGAATCTCCAGAAATCTCAGCAAATATTTTTTCACCCTAACTGGATGATACTTTCAGGTAATGATCAGTACACTAAGGCGACTTGGTTCCCCAAATTTCCTTCTTCTATGTTGAAGCGTTCGTTTCCTGTAACAGTTTGAATTTTTAGGTTTCACTCTGTTTTCTCCTATATTGATAGATGTATTTGGAACTCTAAATCCAACACGGTTTGTGCTAGCTACTTGAAACTTGACACAATAAAGTAGTTTCACGTTCTATCACTATGTTTTGTTTCCTCTTGATATAGCAATAAGCAGTGACTGGCGAGAAACACTTTCATGGAAAGGGGTTGCCAGGTTTCCCAAAATTACAAATCTCCAGAAATCTCAGCAAATATTTTTTCACCCAAACTGGATGATACTTTCAGGTAATGATAAGTACACTAAGGCGACTTGGTTCCCCAAATTTCCTTCTTCTATGTTGAAGCGTTCGTTTCCTGTAACAGTTTGAATTTTTAGGTTTCACTCTGTTTTCTCCTATATTGATAGATGTATTTGGAACTCTAAATCCAACACGGTTTGTGCTAGCTTCTTGAAACTTGACACAATAAAGTAGTTTCACGTTCTATCTCTATGTTTTGTTTCCTCTTGATGTAGCCCTAAGCAGTGACTGGCGAGAAACACTTTCATGGAAAGGGGTTGCCAGGCTGCCCAAAATTACGAATCTCCAGAAATCTCAGCAAATATTTTTTCACCCAAACTGGATGATACTTTCAGGTAATGATCAGTACACTAAGGCGACTTGGTTCCCCAAATTTCGTTCTTCTATGTTGAAGCGTTCGTTTCCAGTAACAGTTTGAATTTTTAGGTTTCACTCTGTTTTCTCCTATATTGATAGACGTATTTGGAACTCTACATCCAACACGGTTTGTGCTAGCTTCTTGAAACTTGACACAATAAAGTAGTTTCACGTTCTATCTCTATGTTTTGTTTCCTCTTGATGTAGCCCTAAGCAGTGACTGGCGAGAAACACTTTCATGGAAAGGGGTTGCCAGGCTTCCCAAAATTACAAATCTCCAGAAATCTCAGCAAATATTTTTTCACCCAAACTGGATGATACTTTCAGGTAATGATCAGTACACTAAGGCGACTAGGTTCCCCAAATTTCCTTCTTCTATGTTGAAGCGTTCGTTTCCAGTAACAGTTTGAATTTTTAGGTTTCACTCTGTTTTCTCCTATATTGATAGATGTATTTGGAACTCTAAATCCAACACGGTTTGTGCTAGCTTCTTGAAACTTGACACAATAAAGTAGTTTCACGTTCTATCTCTATGTTTTGTTTCCTCTTGATGTAGCCCTAAGCAGTGACTGGCGAGAAACACTTTCATGGAAAGGGGTTGCCAGGCTTCCCAAAATTACGAATCTCCAGAAATCTCAGCAAATATTTTTTCACCCAAACTGGATGATACTTTCAGGTAATGATCAGTACACTAAGGCGACTAGGTTCCCCAAATTTTGTTCTTCTATGTTGAAGCGTTCGTTTCCAGTAACAGTTTGAATTTTTAGGTTTCACTCTGTTTTCTCCTATATTGATAGATGTATTTGGAACTCTAAATCCAACACGGTTTGTGCTAGCTTCTTGAAACTTGACACAATAAAGTAGTTTCACGTTCTATCTCTACGTTTTGTTTCCTCTTAATGTAGCCCTAAGCAGTGACTGGCGAGAAACACTTTCATGGAAAGGGGTTGCCAGGCTGCCCAAAATTACGAATCTCCAGAAATCTCAGCAAATATTTTTTCACCCAAACTGGATGATACTTTCAGGTAATGATCAGTACACTAAGGCGACTTGGTTCCCCAAATTTCCTTCTTCTATGTTGAAGCGTTCGTTTCCTGTAACAGTTTGAATTTTTAGGTTTCACTCTGTTTTCTCCTATATTGATAGATGTATTTGGAACTCTAAATCCAACACAGTTTGTGCTAGCTTCTTGAAACTTGACACAATAAAGTAGTTTCACATTCTATCTCTATGTTTTGTTTCCACTTGATATAGCCCTAAGCAGTGACTGGCGAGAAACACTTTCATGGAAAGGGGTTGCCAGGTTTCCCAAAATTACAAATCTCCACAAATCTCAGCAAATATTTTTTCACCCAAACTGGATGATACTTTCAGGTAATGATAAGTACACTAAGGCGACTTGGTTCCCCAAATTTCGTTCTTCTATGTTGAAGCGTTCGTTTCCAGTAACAGTTTGAATTTTTAGGTTTCACTCTGTTTTCTCCTATATTGATAGATGTATTTGGAACTCTAAATCCAACACGGTTTGTGCTAGCTTTTTGAAACTTGACACAATAAAGTAGTTTCACGTTCTATCTCTATGTTTTGTTTCCTCTTGATGTAGCCCTAAGCAGTGACTGGCGAGAAACACTTTCATGGAAAGGGGTTGCCAGGCTTCCCAAAATTACGAATCTCCAGAAATCTCAGCAAATATTTTTTCACCCAAACTGGATGATACTTTCAGGTAATGATCAGTACACTAAGGCGACTAGGTTCCCCAAATTTTGTTCTTCTATGTTGAAGCGTTCGTTTCCAGTAACAGTTTGAATTTTTAGGTTTCACTCTGTTTTCTCCTATATTGATAGATGTATTTGGAACTCTAAATCCAACACGGTTTGTGCTAGCTTCTTGAAACTTGACACAATAAAGTAGTTTCACGTTCTATCTCTACGTTTTGTTTCCTCTTAATGTAGCCCTAAGCAGTGACTGGCGAGAAACACTTTCATGGAAAGGGGTTGCCAGGCTGCCCAAAATTACGAATCTCCAGAAATCTCAGCAAATATTTTTTCACCCAAACTGGATGATACTTTCAGGTAATGATCAGTACACTAAGGCGACTTGGTTCCCCAAATTTCCTTCTTCTATGTTGAAGCGTTCGTTTCCTGTAACAGTTTGATTTTTTGGTTTCACTCTGTTTTCTCCTATATTGATAGATGTATTTGGAACTCTAAATCCAACACGGTTTGTGCTAGCTTCTTGAAACTTGACACAATAAAGTAGTTTCACGTTCTATCTCTATGTTTTGTTTCCTCTTGATATAGCAATAAGCAGTGACTGGCGAGAAACACTTTCATGGAAAGGGGTTGCCAGGTTTCCCAAAATTACAAATCTCCAGAAATCTCAGCAAATATTTTTTCACCCAAACTGGATGATACTTTCAGGTAATGATAAGTACACTAAGGCGACTTGGTTCCCCAAATTTCCTTCTTCTATGTTGAAGCGTTCGTTTCCTGTAACAGTTTGAATTTTTAGGTTTCTCTCTGTTTTCTCCTATATAGATACATGTATTTGGAACTCTAAATCCAACACGGTTTGTGCTAGCTTCTTGAAACTTGACACAATAAAGTAGTTTCACGTTCTATCTCTATGTTTTGTTTCCTCTTGATGTAGCCCTAAGCAGTGACTGGCGAGAAACACTTTCATGGAAAGGGGTTGCCAGGCTGCCCAAAATTACGAATCTCCAGAAATCTCAGCAAATATTTTTTCACCCAAACTGGATGATACTTTCAGGTAATGATCAGTACACTAAGGCGACTTGGTTCCCCAAATTTCGTTCTTCTATGTTGAAGCGTTCGTTTCCAGTAACAGTTTGAATTTTTAGGTTTCACTCTGTTTTCTCCTATATTGATAGACGTATTTGGAACTCTACATCCAACACGGTTTGTGCTAGCTTCTTGAAACTTGACACAATAAAGTAGTTTCACGTTCTATCTCTATGTTTTGTTTCCTCTTGATGTAGCCCTAAGCAGTGACTGGCGAGAAACACTTTCATGGAAAGGGGTTGCCAGGCTTCCCAAAATTACAAATCTCCAGAAATCTCAGCAAATATTTTTTCACCCAAACTGGATGATACTTTCAGGTAATGATCAGTACAATAAGGCGACTAGGTTCCCCAAATTTTGTTCTTCTATGTTGAAGCGTTCGTTTCCAGTAACAGTTTGAATTTTTAGGTTTCACTCTGTTTTCTCCTATATTGATAGATGTATTTGGAACTCTAAATCCAACACGGTTTGTGCTAGCTTCTTGAAACTTGACACAATAAAGTAGTTTCACGTTCTATCTCTATGTTTTGTTTCCTCTTGATATAGCAATAAGCAGTGACTGGCGAGAAACACTTTCATGGAAAGGGGTTGCCAGGTTTCCCAAAATTACAAATCTCCAGAAATCTCAGCAAATATTTTTTCACCCAAACTGGATGATACTTTCAGGTAATGATAAGTACACTAAGGCGACTTGGTTCCCCAAATTTCCTTCTTCTATGTTGAAGCGTTCGTTTCCTGTAACAGTTTGAATTTTTAGGTTTCTCTCTGTTTTCTCCTATATAGATACATGTATTTGGAACTCTAAATCCAACACGGTTTGTGCTAGCTTCTTGAAACTTGACACAATAAAGTAGTTTCACGTTCTATCTCTATGTTTTGTTTCCTCTTGATATAGCAATAAGCAGTGACTGGCGAGAAACACTTTCATGGAAAGGGGTTGCCAGGTTTCCCAAAATTACAAATCTCCAGAAATCTCAGCAAATATTTTTTCACCCAAACTGGATGATACTTTCAGGTAATGATAAGTACACTAAGGCGACTTGGTTCCCCAAATTTCCTTCTTCTATGTTGAAGCGTTCGTTTCCTGTAACAGTTTGAATTTTTAGGTTTCACTCTGTTTTCTCCTATATTGATAGATGTATTTGGAACTCTAAATCCAACACGGTTTGTGCTAGCTTCTTGAAACTTGACACAATAAAGTAGTTTCACGTTCTATCTCTATGTTTTGTTTCCTCTTGATGTAGCCCTAAGCATTGACTGGCGAGAAACACTTTCATGGAAAGGGGTTGCCAGGCTGCCCAAAATTACGAATCTCCAGAAATCTCAGCAAATATTTTTTCACCCAAACTGGATGATACTTTCAGGTAATGATCAGTACACTAAGGCGACTTGGTTCCCCAAATTTCGTTCTTCTATGTTGAAGCGTTCGTTTCCAGTAACAGTTTGAATTTTTAGGTTTCACTCTGTTTTCTCCTATATTGATAGACGTATTTGGAACTCTACATCCAACACGGTTTGTGCTAGCTTCTTGAAACTTGACACAATAAAGTAGTTTCACGTTCTATCTCTATGTTTTGTTTCCTCTTGATGTAGCCCTAAGCAGTGACTGGCGAGAAACACTTTCATGGAAAGGGGTTGCCAGGCTTCCCAAAATTACAAATCTCCAGAAATCTCAGCAAATATTTTTTCACCCAAACTGGATGATACTTTCAGGTAATGATCAGTACACTAAGGCGACTAGGTTCCCCAAATTTTGTTCTTCTATGTTGAAGCGTTCGTTTCCAGTAACAGTTTGAATTTTTAGGTTTCACTCTGTTTTCTCCTATATTGATAGATGTATTTTGAACTCTAAATCCAACACGGTTTGTGCTAGCTTCTTGAAACTTGACACAATAAAGTAGTTTCACGTTCTATCTCTATGTTTTGTTTCCTCTTGATGTAGCCCTAAGCAGTGACTGGCGAGAAACACTTTCATGGAAAGGGGTTGCCAGGCTTCCCAAAATTACGAATCTCCAGAAATCTCAGCAAATATTTTTTCACCCAAACTGGATGATACTTTCAGGTAATGATCAGTACACTAAGGCGACTAGGTTCCCCAAATTTTGTTCTTCTATGTTGAAGCGTTCGTTTCCAGTAACAGTTTGAATTTTTAGGTTTCACTCTGTTTTCTCCTATATTGATAGATGTATTTGGAACTCTAAATCCAACACGGTTTGTGCTAGCTTCTTGAAACTTGACACAATAAAGTAGTTTCACGTTCTATCTCTACGTTTTGTTTCCTCTTAATGTAGCCCTAAGCAGTCACTGGCGAGAAACACTTTCATGGAAAGGGGTTGCCAGGCTGCCCAAAATTACGAATCTCCAGAAATCTCAGCAAATATTTTTTCACCCAAACTGGATGATACTTTCAGGTAATGATCAGTACACTAAGGCGACTTGGTTCCCCAAATTTCCTTCTTCTATGTTGAAGCGTTCGTTTCCTGTAACAGTTTGAATTTTTAGGTTTCACTCTGTTTTCTCCTATATTGATAGATGTATTTGGAACTCTAAATCCAACACGGTTTGTGCTAGCTTCTTGAAACTTGACACAATAAAGTAGTTTCACGTTCTATCTCTATGTTTTGTTTCCTCTTGATATAGCAATAAGCAGTGACTGGCGAGAAACACTTTCATGGAAAGGGGTTGCCAGGTTTCCCAAAATTACAAATCTCCAGAAATCTCAGCAAATATTTTTTCACCCAAACTGGATGATACTTTCAGGTAATGATAAGTACACTAAGGCGACTTGGTTCCCCAAATTTCGTTCTTCTATGTTGAAGCGTTCGTTTCCAGTAACAGTTTGAATTTTTAGGTTTCACTCTGTTTTCTCCTATATTGATAGACGTATTTGGAACTCTAAATCCAACACGGTTTGTGCTAGCTTCTTGAAACTTGACACAATAAAGTAGTTTCACGTTCTATCTCTATGTTTTGTTTCCTCTTGATGTAGGCCTAAGCAGTGACTGGCGAGAAACACTTTCATGGAAAGGGGTTGCCAGGCTTCCCAAAATTACAAATCTCCAGAAATCTCAGCAAATATTTTTTCACCCAAACTGGATGATACTTTCAGGTAATGATCAGTACACTAAGGCGACTAGGTTCCCCAAATTTTGTTCTTCTATGTTGAAGCGTTCGTTTCCAGTAACAGTTTGAATTTTTAGGTTTCACTCTGTTTTCTCCTATATTGATAGATGTATTTGGAACTCTAAATCCAACACGGTTTGTGCTAGCTTCTTGAAACTTGACACAATAAAGTAGTTTCACGTTCTATCTCTACATTTTGTTTCCTCTTAATGTAGCCCTAAGCAGTGACTGGCGAGAAACACTTTCATGGAAAGGGGTTTCCAGGCTGCCCAAAATTACGAATCTCCAGAAATCTCAGCAAATATTTTTTCACCCAAACTGGATGATACTTTCAGGTCATGATCAGTACACTAAGGCGACTTGGTTCCCCAAATTTCCTTCTTCTATGTTGAAGCGCTCGTTTCCTGTAACAGTTTGAATTTTTAGGTTTCACTCTGTTTTCTCCTATATAGATACATGTATTTGGAACTCTAAATCCAACACGGTTTGTGCTAGCTTCTTGAAACTTGACACAATAAAGTAGTTTCACGTTCTATCTCTATGTTTTGTTTCCTCTTGATATAGCCCTAAGCAGTGACTGGCGAGAAACACTTTCATGGAAAGGGGTTGCCAGGTTTCCCAAAATTACAAATCTCCAGAAATCTCAGCAAATATTTTTTCACCCAAACTGGATGATACTTTCAGGTAATGATACGTACACTAAGGCGACTTGGTTCCCCAAATTTCCTTCTTCTATGTTGAAGCGTTCGTTTCCTGTAACAGTTTGAATTTTTAGGTTTCACTCTGTTTTCTCCTATATTGATAGATGTATTTGGAACTCTAAATCCAACACGGTTTGTGCTAGCTTCTTGAAACTTGACACAATAAAGTAGTTTCACGTTCTATCTCTATGTTTTGTTTCCTCTTGATATAGCCCTAAGCAGTGACTGGCGAGAAACACTTTCATGGAAAGGGGTTGCCAGGTTTCCCAAAATTACAAATCTCCACAAATCTCAGCAAATATTTTTTCACCCAAACTGGATGATACTTTCAGGTAATGATAAGTACACTAAGGCGACTTGGTTCCCCAAATTTCGTTCTTCTATGTTGAAGCGTTCGTTTCCAGTAACAGTTTGAATTTTTAGGTTTCACTCTGTTTTCTCCTATATTGATAGATGTATTTGGAACTCTAAATCCAACACGGTTTGTGCTAGCTTCTTGAAACTTGACACAATAAAGTAGTTTCACGTTCTATCTCTATGTTTTGTTTCCTCTTGATGTAGCCCTAAGCAGTGACTGGCGAGAAACACTTTCATGGAAAGGGGTTGCCAGGCTTCCCAAAATTACGAATCTCCAGAAATCTCAGCAAATATTTTTTCACCCAAACTGGATGATACTTTCAGGTAATGATCAGTACACTAAGGCGACTAGGTTCCCCAAATTTTGTTCTTCTATGTTGAAGCGTTCGTTTCCAGTAACAGTTTGAATTTTTAGGTTTCACTCTGTTTTCTCCTATATTGATAGATGTATTTGGAACTCTAAATCCAACACGGTTTGTGCTAGCTTCTTGAAACTTGACACAATAAAGTAGTTTCACGTTCTATCTCTACGTTTTGTTTCCTCTTAATATAGCCCTAAGCAGTGACTGGCGAGAAACACTTTCATGGAAAGGGGTTGCCAGGCTGCCCAAAATTACGAATCTCCAGAAATCTCAGCAAATATTTTTTCACCCAAACTGGATGATACTTTCAGGTAATGATCAGTACACTAAGGCGACTTGGTTCCCCAAATTTCCTTCTTCTATGTTGAAGCGTTCGTTTCCTGTAACAGTTTGATTTTTTGGTTTCACTCTGTTTTCTCCTATATTGATAGATGTATTTGGAACTCTAAATCCAACACGGTTTGTGCTAGCTTCTTGAAACTTGACACAATAAAGTAGTTTCACGTTCTATCTCTATGTTTTGTTTCCTCTTGATATAGCAATAAGCAGTGACTGGCGAGAAACACTTTCATGGAAAGGGGTTGCCAGGTTTCCCAAAATTACAAATCTCCAGAAATCTCAGCAAATATTTTTTCACCCAAACTGGATGATACTTTCAGGTAATGATAAGTACACTAAGGCGACTTGGTTCCCCAAATTTCCTTCTTCTATGTTGAAGCGTTCGTTTCCTGTAACAGTTTGAATTTTTAGGTTTCTCTCTGTTTTCTCCTATATAGATACATGTATTTGGAACTCTAAATCCAACACGGTTTGTGCTAGCTTCTTGAAACTTGACACAATAAAGTAGTTTCACGTTCTATCTCTATGTTTTGTTTCCTCTTGATGTAGCCCTAAGCAGTGACTGGCGAGAAACACTTTCATGGAAAGGGGTTGCCAGGCTGCCCAAAATTACGAATCTCCAGAAATCTCAGCAAATATTTTTTCACCCAAACTGGATGATACTTTCAGGTAATGATCAGTACACTAAGGCGACTTGGTTCCCCAAATTTCGTTCTTCTATGTTGAAGCGTTCGTTTCCAGTAACAGTTTGAATTTTTAGGTTTCACTCTGTTTTCTCCTATATTGATAGACGTATTTGGAACTCTACATCCAACACGGTTTGTGCTAGCTTCTTGAAACTTGACACAATAAAGTAGTTTCACGTTCTATCTCTATGTTTTGTTTCCTCTTGATGTAGCCCTAAGCAGTGACTGGCGAGAAACACTTTCATGGAAAGGGGTTGCCAGGCTTCCCAAAATTACAAATCTCCAGAAATCTCAGCAAATATTTTTTCACCCAAACTGGATGATACTTTCAGGTAATGATCAGTACACTAAGGCGACTAGGTTCCCCAAATTTTGTTCTTCTATGTTGAAGCGTTCGTTTCCAGTAACAGTTTGAATTTTTAGGTTTCACTCTGTTTTCTCCTATATTGATAGATGTATTTGGAACTCTAAATCCAACACGGTTTGTGCTAGCTTCTTGAAACTTGACACAATAAAGTAGTTTCACGTTCTATCTCTATGTTTTGTTTCCTCTTGATATAGCAATAAGCAGTGACTGGCGAAAAACACTTTCATGGAAAGGGGTTGCCAGGTTTCCCAAAATTACAAATCTCCAGAAATCTCAGCAAATATTTTTTCACCCAAACTGGATGATACTTTCAGGTAATGATAAGTACACTAAGGCGACTTGGTTCCCCAAATTTCCTTCTTCTATGTTGAAGCGTTCGTTTCCTGTAACAGTTTGAATTTTTAGGTTTCACTCTGTTTTCTCCTATATTGATAGATGTATTTGGAACTCTAAATCCAACACGGTTTGTGCTAGCTTCTTGAAACTTGACACAATAAAGTAGTTTCACGTTCTATCTCTATGTTTTGTTTCCTCTTGATGTAGCCCTAAGCATTGACTGGCGAGAAACACTTTCATGGAAAGGGGTTGCCAGGCTGCCCAAAATTACGAATCTCCAGAAATCTCAGCAAATATTTTTTCACCCAAACTGGATGATACTTTCAGGTAATGATAAGTACACTAAGGCGACTTGGTTCCCCAAATTTTGTTCTTCTATGTTGAAGCGTTCGTTTCCAGTAACAGTTTGAATTTTTAGGTTTCACTCTGTTTTCTCCTATATTGATAGACGTATTTGGAACTCTAAATCCAACACGGTTTGTGCTAGCTTCTTGAAACTTGACACAATAAAGTAGTTTCACGTTCTATCTCTATGTTTTGTTTCCTCTTGATGTAGCCCTAAGCAGTGACTGGCGAGAAACACTTTCATGGAAAGGGGTTGCCAGGCTTCCCAAAATTACAAATCTCCAGAAATCTCAGCAAATATTTTTTCACCCAAACTGGATGATACTTTCAGGTAATGATCAGTACACTAAGGCGACTAGGTTCCCCAAATTTTGTTCTTCTATGTTGAAACGTTCGTTTCCAGTAACAGTTTGAATTTTTAGGTTTCACTCTGTTTTCTCCTATATTGATAGATGTATTTGGAACTCTAAATCCAACACGGTTTGTGCTAGCTTCTTGAAACTTGACACAATAAAGTAGTTTCACGTTCTATCTCTACATTTTGTTTCCTCTTAATGTAGCCCTAAGCAGTGACTGGCGAGAAACACTTTCATGGAAAGGGGTTTCCAGGCTGCCCAAAATTACGAATCTCCAGAAATCTCAGCAAATATTTTTTCACCCAAACTGGATGATACTTTCAGGTCATGATCAGTACACTAAGGCGACTTGGTTCCCCAAATTTCCTTCTTCTATGTTGAAGCGCTCGTTTCCTGTAACAGTTTGAATTTTTAGGTTTCACTCTGTTTTCTCCTATATAGATACATGTATTTGGAACTCTAAATCCAACACGGTTTGTGCTAGCTTCTTGAAACTTGACACAATAAAGTAGTTTCACGTTCTATCTCTATGTTTTGTTTCCTCTTGATATAGCCCTAAGCAGTGACTGGCGAGAAACACTTTCATGGAAAGGGGTTGCCAGGTTTCCCAAAATTACAAATCTCCAGAAATCTCAGCAAATATTTTTTCACCCAAACTGGATGATACTTTCAGGTAATGATACGTACACTAAGGCGACTTGGTTCCCCAAATTTCGTTCTTCTATGTTGAAGCGTTCGTTTCCAGTAACAGTTTGAATTTTTAGGTTTCACTCTGTTTTCTCCTATATTGATAGATGTATTTGGAACTCTACATCCAACACGGTTTGTGCTAGCTTCTTGAAACTTGACACAATAAAGTAGTTTCACGTTCTATCTCCATGTTTTGTTTCCTCTTGATATAGCCCTAAGCAGTGACTGGCGAGAAACACTTTCATGGAAAGGGGTTGCCAGGTTTCCCAAAATTACAAATCTCCAGAAATCTCAGCAAATATTTTTTCACCCAAACTGGATGATACTTTCAGGTAATGATAAGTACACTAAGGCGACTTGGTTCCCCAAATTTCGTTCTTCTATGTTGAAGCGTTCGTTTCCAGTAACAGTTTGAATTTTTAGGTTTCACTCTGTTTTCTCCTATATTGATAGACGTATTTGGAACTCTAAATCCAACACGGTTTGTGCTAGCTTCTTGAAACTTGACACAATAAAGTAGTTTCACGTTCTATCTCCATGTTTTGTTTCCTCTTGATGTAGCCCTAAGCAGTGACTGGCGAGAAACACTTTCATGGAAAGGGGTTGCCAGGCTTCCCAAAATTACAAATCTCCAGAAATCTCAGCAAATATTTTTTCACCCAAACTGGATGATACTTTCAGGTAATGATCAGTACACTAAGGCGACTAGGTTCCCCAAATTTTGTTCTTCTATGTTGAAGCGTTCGTTTCCAGTAACAGTTTGAATTTTTAGGTTTCACTCTGTTTTCTCCTATATTGATAGATTTATTTGGAACTCTAAATCCAACACGGTTTGTGCTAGCTTCTTGAAACTTGACACAATAAAGTAGTTTCACGTTCTATCTCTACATTTTGTTTCCTCTTAATGTAGCCCTAAGCAGTGACTGGCGAGAAACACTTTCATGGAAAGGGGTTGCCAGGCTGCCCAAAATTACGAATCTCCTGAAATCTCAGCAAATATTTTTTCACCCAAACTGGATGATACTTTCAGGTAATGATCAGTACACTAAGGCGACTTGGTTCCCCAAATTTCCTTCTTCTATGTTGAAGCGTTCGTTTCCTGTAACAGTTTGAATTTTTAGGTTTCACTCTGTTTTCTCCTATATTGATAGATGTATTTGGAACTCTAAATCCAACACGGTTTGTGCTAGCTTCTTGAAACTTGACACAATAAAGTAGTTTCACGTTCTATCTCTATGTTTTGTTTCCTCTTGATGTAGCCCTAAGCACTGACTGGCGAGAAACACTTTCATGGAAAGGGGTTGCCAGGCTGCCCAAAATTACGAATCTCCAGAAATCTCAGCAAATATTTTTTCACCCAAACTGGATGATACTTTCAGGTAATGATCAGTACACTAAGGCGACTTGGTTCCCCAAATTTCGTTCTTCTATGTTGAAGCGTTCGTTTCCAGTAACAGTTTGAATTTTTAGGTTTCACTCTGTTTTCTCCTATATTGATAGACGTATTTGGAACTCTACATCCAACACGGTTTGTGCTAGCTTCTTGAAACTTGACACAATAAAGTAGTTTCACGTTCTATCTCTATGTTTTGTTTCCTCTTGATGTAGCCCTAAGCAGTGACTGGCGAGAAACACTTTCATGGAAAGGGGTTGCCAGGCTTCCCAAAATTACAAATCTCCAGAAATCTCAGCAAATATTTTTTCACCCAAACTGGATGATACTTTCAGGTAATGATCAGTACAATAAGGCGACTAGGTTCCCCAAATTTTGTTCTTCTATGTTGAAGCGTTCGTTTCCAGTAACAGTTTGAATTTTTAGGTTTCACTCTGTTTTCTCCTATATTGATAGATGTATTTGGAACTCTAAATCCAACACGGTTTGTGCTAGCTTCTTGAAACTTGACACAATAAAGTAGTTTCACGTTCTATCTCTATGTTTTGTTTCCTCTTGATATAGCAATAAGCAGTGACTGGCGAGAAACACTTTCATGGAAAGGGGTTGCCAGGTTTCCCAAAATTACAAATCTCCAGAAATCTCAGCAAATATTTTTTCACCCAAACTGGATGATACTTTCAGGTAATGATAAGTACACTAAGGCGACTTGGTTCCCCAAATTTCCTTCTTCTATGTTGAAGCGTTCGTTTCCTGTAACAGTTTGAATTTTTAGGTTTCTCTCTGTTTTCTCCTATATAGATACATGTATTTGGAACTCTAAATCCAACACGGTTTGTGCTAGCTTCTTGAAACTTGACACAATAAAGTAGTTTCACGTTCTATCTCTATGTTTTGTTTCCTCTTGATATAGCAATAAGCAGTGACTGGCGAGAAACACTTTCATGGAAAGGGGTTGCCAGGTTTCCCAAAATTACAAATCTCCAGAAATCTCAGCAAATATTTTTTCACCCAAACTGGATGATACTTTCAGGTAATGATAAGTACACTAAGGCGACTTGGTTCCCCAAATTTCCTTCTTCTATGTTGAAGCGTTCGTTTCCTGTAACAGTTTGAATTTTTAGGTTTCACTCTGTTTTCTCCTATATTGATAGATGTATTTGGAACTCTAAATCCAACACGGTTTGTGCTAGCTTCTTGAAACTTGACACAATAAAGTAGTTTCACGTTCTATCTCTATGTTTTGTTTCCTCTTGATGTAGCCCTAAGCATTGACTGGCGAGAAACACTTTCATGGAAAGGGGTTGCCAGGCTGCCGAAAATTACGAATCTCCAGAAATCTCAGCAAATATTTTTTCACCCAAACTGGATGATACTTTCAGGTAATGATCAGTACACTAAGGCGACTTGGTTCCCCAAATTTCGTTCTTCTATGTTGAAGCGTTCGTTTCCAGTAACAGTTTGAATTTTTAGGTTTCACTCTGTTTTCTCCTATATTGATAGACGTATTTGGAACTCTACATCCAACACGGTTTGTGCTAGCTTCTTGAAACTTGACACAATAAAGTAGTTTCACGTTCTATCTCTATGTTTTGTTTCCTCTTGATGTAGCCCTAAGCAGTGACTGGCGAGAAACACTTTCATGGAAAGGGGTTGCCAGGCTTCCCAAAATTACAAATCTCCAGAAATCTCAGCAAATATTTTTTCACCCAAACTGGATGATACTTTCAGGTAATGATCAGTACACTAAGGCGACTAGGTTCCCCAAATTTTGTTCTTCTATGTTGAAGCGTTCGTTTCCAGTAACAGTTTGAATTTTTAGGTTTCACTCTGTTTTCTCCTATATTGATAGATGTATTTTGAACTCTAAATCCAACACGGTTTGTGCTAGCTTCTTGAAACTTGACACAATAAAGTAGTTTCACGTTCTATCTCTATGTTTTGTTTCCTCTTGATGTAGCCCTAAGCAGTGACTGGCGAGAAACACTTTCATGGAAAGGGGTTGCCAGGCTTCCCAAAATTACGAATCTCCAGAAATCTCAGCAAATATTTTTTCACCCAAACTGGATGATACTTTCAGGTAATGATCAGTACACTAAGGCGACTAGGTTCCCCAAATTTTGTTCTTCTATGTTGAAGCGTTCGTTTCCAGTAACAGTTTGAATTTTTAGGTTTCACTCTGTTTTCTCCTATATTGATAGATGTATTTGGAACTCTAAATCCAACACGGTTTGTGCTAGCTTCTTGAAACTTGACACAATAAAGTAGTTTCACGTTCTATCTCTACGTTTTGTTTCCTCTTAATGTAGCCCTAAGCAGTCACTGGCGAGAAACACTTTCATGGAAAGGGGTTGCCAGGCTGCCCAAAATTACGAATCTCCAGAAATCTCAGCAAATATTTTTTCACCCAAACTGGATGATACTTTCAGGTAATGATCAGTACACTAAGGCGACTTGGTTCCCCAAATTTCCTTCTTCTATGTTGAAGCGTTCGTTTCCTGTAACAGTTTGAATTTTTAGGTTTCACTCTGTTTTCTCCTATATTGATAGATGTATTTGGAACTCTAAATCCAACACGGTTTGTGCTAGCTTCTTGAAACTTGACACAATAAAGTAGTTTCACGTTCTATCTCTATGTTTTGTTTCCTCTTGATATAGCAATAAGCAGTGACTGGCGAGAAACACTTTCATGGAAAGGGGTTGCCAGGTTTCCCAAAATTACAAATCTCCAGAAATCTCAGCAAATATTTTTTCACCCAAACTGGATGATACTTTCAGGTAATGATAAGTACACTAAGGCGACTTGGTTCCCCAAATTTCGTTCTTCTATGTTGAAGCGTTCGTTTCCAGTAACAGTTTGAATTTTTAGGTTTCACTCTGTTTTCTCCTATATTGATAGACGTATTTGGAACTCTAAATCCAACACGGTTTGTGCTAGCTTCTTGAAACTTGACACAATAAAGTAGTTTCACGTTCTATCTCTATGTTTTGTTTCCTCTTGATGTAGGCCTAAGCAGTGACTGGCGAGAAACACTTTCATGGAAAGGGGTTGCCAGGCTTCCCAAAATTACAAATCTCCAGAAATCTCAGCAAATATTTTTTCACCCAAACTGGATGATACTTTCAGGTAATGATCAGTACACTAAGGCGACTAGGTTCCCCAAATTTTGTTCTTCTATGTTGAAACGTTCGTTTCCAGTAACAGTTTGAATTTTTAGGTTTCACTCTGTTTTCTCCTATATTGATAGATGTATTTGGAACTCTAAATCCAACACGGTTTGTGCTAGCTTCTTGAAACTTGACACAATAAAGTAGTTTCACGTTCTATCTCTACATTTTGTTTCCTCTTAATGTAGCCCTAAGCAGTGACTGGCGAGAAACACTTTCATGGAAAGGGGTTTCCAGGCTGCCCAAAATTACGAATCTCCAGAAATCTCAGCAAATATTTTTTCACCCAAACTGGATGATACTTTCAGGTCATGATCAGTACACTAAGGCGACTTGGTTCCCCAAATTTCCTTCTTCTATGTTGAAGCGCTCGTTTCCTGTAACAGTTTGAATTTTTAGGTTTCACTCTGTTTTCTCCTATATAGATACATGTATTTGGAACTCTAAATCCAACACGGTTTGTGCTAGCTTCTTGAAACTTGACACAATAAAGTAGTTTCACGTTCTATCTCTATGTTTTGTTTCCTCTTGATATAGCCCTAAGCAGTGACTGGCGAGAAACACTTTCATGGAAAGGGGTTGCCAGGTTTCCCAAAATTACAAATCTCCAGAAATCTCAGCAAATATTTTTTCACCCAAACTGGATGATACTTTCAGGTAATGATACGTACACTAAGGCGACTTGGTTCCCCAAATTTCCTTCTTCTATGTTGAAGCGTTCGTTTCCTGTAACAGTTTGAATTTTTAGGTTTCACTCTGTTTTCTCCTATATTGATAGATGTATTTGGAACTCTAAATCCAACACGGTTTGTGCTAGCTTCTTGAAACTTGACACAATAAAGTAGTTTCACGTTCTATCTCTATGTTTTGTTTCCTCTTGATATAGCCCTAAGCAGTGACTGGCGAGAAACACTTTCATGGAAAGGGGTTGCCAGGTTTCCCAAAATTACAAATCTCCACAAATCTCAGCAAATATTTTTTCACCCAAACTGGATGATACTTTCAGGTAATGATAAGTACACTAAGGCGACTTGGTTCCCCAAATTTCGTTCTTCTATGTTGAAGCGTTCGTTTCCAGTAACAGTTTGAATTTTTAGGTTTCACTCTGTTTTCTCCTATATTGATAGATGTATTTGGAACTCTAAATCCAACACGGTTTGTGCTAGCTTTTTGAAACTTGACACAATAAAGTAGTTTCACGTTCTATCTCTATGTTTTGTTTCCTCTTGATGTAGCCCTAAGCAGTGACTGGCGAGAAACACTTTCATGGAAAGGGGTTGCCAGGCTTCCCAAAATTACGAATCTCCAGAAATCTCAGCAAATATTTTTTCACCCAAACTGGATGATACTTTCAGGTAATGATCAGTACACTAAGGCGACTAGGTTCCCCAAATTTTGTTCTTCTATGTTGAAGCGTTCGTTTCCAGTAACAGTTTGAATTTTTAGGTTTCACTCTGTTTTCTCCTATATTGATAGATGTATTTGGAACTCTAAATCCAACACGGTTTGTGCTAGCTTCTTGAAACTTGACACAATAAAGTAGTTTCACGTTCTATCTCTACGTTTTGTTTCCTCTTAATATAGCCCTAAGCAGTGACTGGCGAGAAACACTTTCATGGAAAGGGGTTGCCAGGCTGCCCAAAATTACGAATCTCCAGAAATCTCAGCAAATATTTTTTCACCCAAACTGGATGATACTTTCAGGTAATGATCAGTACACTAAGGCGACTTGGTTCCCCAAATTTCCTTCTTCTATGTTGAAGCGTTCGTTTCCTGTAACAGTTTGATTTTTTGGTTTCACTCTGTTTTCTCCTATATTGATAGATGTATTTGGAACTCTAAATCCAACACGGTTTGTGCTAGCTTCTTGAAACTTGACACAATAAAGTAGTTTCACGTTCTATCTCTATGTTTTGTTTCCTCTTGATATAGCAATAAGCAGTGACTGGCGAGAAACACTTTCATGGAAAGGGGTTGCCAGGTTTCCCAAAATTACAAATCTCCAGAAATCTCAGCAAATATTTTTTCACCCAAACTGGATGATACTTTCAGGTAATGATAAGTACACTAAGGCGACTTGGTTCCCCAAATTTCCTTCTTCTATGTTGAAGCGTTCGTTTCCTGTAACAGTTTGAATTTTTAGGTTTCTCTCTGTTTTCTCCTATATAGATACATGTATTTGGAACTCTAAATCCAACACGGTTTGTGCTAGCTTCTTGAAACTTGACACAATAAAGTAGTTTCACGTTCTATCTCTATGTTTTGTTTCCTCTTGATGTAGCCCTAAGCAGTGACTGGCGAGAAACACTTTCATGGAAAGGGGTTGCCAGGCTGCCCAAAATTACGAATCTCCAGAAATCTCAGCAAATATTTTTTCACCCAAACTGGATGATACTTTCAGGTAATGATCAGTACACTAAGGCGACTTGGTTCCCCAAATTTCGTTCTTCTATGTTGAAGCGTTCGTTTCCAGTAACAGTTTGAATTTTTAGGTTTCACTCTGTTTTCTCCTATATTGATAGACGTATTTGGAACTCTACATCCAACACGGTTTGTGCTAGCTTCTTGAAACTTGACACAATAAAGTAGTTTCACGTTCTATCTCTATGTTTTGTTTCCTCTTGATGTAGCCCTAAGCAGTGACTGGCGAGAAACACTTTCATGGAAAGGGGTTGCCAGGCTTCCCAAAATTACAAATCTCCAGAAATCTCAGCAAATATTTTTTCACCCAAACTGGATGATACTTTCAGGTAATGATCAGTACACTAAGGCGACTAGGTTCCCCAAATTTTGTTCTTCTATGTTGAAGCGTTCGTTTCCAGTAACAGTTTGAATTTTTAGGTTTCACTCTGTTTTCTCCTATATTGATAGATGTATTTGGAACTCTAAATCCAACACGGTTTGTGCTAGCTTCTTGAAACTTGACACAATAAAGTAGTTTCACGTTCTATCTCTATGTTTTGTTTCCTCTTGATATAGCAATAAGCAGTGACTGGCGAAAAACACTTTCATGGAAAGGGGTTGCCAGGTTTCCCAAAATTACAAATCTCCAGAAATCTCAGCAAATATTTTTTCACCCAAACTGGATGATACTTTCAGGTAATGATAAGTACACTAAGGCGACTTGGTTCCCCAAATTTCCTTCTTCTATGTTGAAGCGTTCGTTTCCTGTAACAGTTTGAATTTTTAGGTTTCTCTCTGTTTTCTCCTATATAGATACATGTATTTGGAACTCTAAATCCAACACGGTTTGTGCTAGCTTCTTGAAACTTGACACAATAAAGTAGTTTCACGTTCTATCTCTATGTTTTGTTTCCTCTTGATATAGCAATAAGCAGTGACTGGCGAGAAACACTTTCATGGAAAGGGGTTGCCAGGTTTCCCAAAATTACAAATCTCCAGAAATCTCAGCAAATATTTTTTCACCCAAACTGGATGATACTTTCAGGTAATGATAAGTACACTAAGGCGACTTGGTTCCCCAAATTTCCTTCTTCTATGTTGAAGCGTTCGTTTCCTGTAACAGTTTGAATTTTTAGGTTTCACTCTGTTTTCTCCTATATTGATAGATGTATTTGGAACTCTAAATCCAACACGGTTTGTGCTAGCTTCTTGAAACTTGACACAATAAAGTAGTTTCACGTTCTATCTCTACGTTTTGTTTCCTCTTAATATAGCCCTAAGCAGTGACTGGCGAGAAACACTTTCATGGAAAGGGGTTGCCAGGCTGCCCAAAATTACGAATCTCCAGAAATCTCAGCAAATATTTTTTCACCCAAACTGGATGATACTTTCAGGTAATGATCAGTACACTAAGGCGACTTGGTTCCCCAAATTTCCTTCTTCTATGTTGAAGCGTTCGTTTCCTGTAACAGTTTGATTTTTTGGTTTCACTCTGTTTTCTCCTATATTGATAGATGTATTTGGAACTCTAAATCCAACACGGTTTGTGCTAGCTTCTTGAAACTTGACACAATAAAGTAGTTTCACGTTCTATCTCTATGTTTTTTTTCCTCTTGATATAGCAATAAGCAGTGACTGGCGAGAAACACTTTCATGGAAAGGGGTTGCCAGGTTTCCCAAAATTACAAATCTCCAGAAATCTCAGCAAATATTTTTTCACCCAAACTGGATGATACTTTCAGGTAATGATAAGTACACTAAGGCGACTTGGTTCCCCAAATTTCCTTCTTCTATGTTGAAGCGTTCGTTTCCTGTAACAGTTTGAATTTTTAGGTTTCTCTCTGTTTTCTCCTATATAGATACATGTATTTGGAACTCTAAATCCAACACGGTTTGTGCTAGCTTCTTGAAACTTGACACAATAAAGTAGTTTCACGTTCTATCTCTATGTTTTGTTTCCTCTTGATGTAGCCCTAAGCAGTGACTGGCGAGAAACACTTTCATGGAAAGGGGTTGCCAGGCTGCCCAAAATTACGAATCTCCAGAAATCTCAGCAAATATTTTTTCACCCAAACTGGATGATACTTTCAGGTAATGATCAGTACACTAAGGCGACTTGGTTCCCCAAATTTCGTTCTTCTATGTTGAAGCGTTCGTTTCCAGTAACAGTTTGAATTTTTAGGTTTCACTCTGTTTTCTCCTATATTGATAGACGTATTTGGAACTCTACATCCAACACGGTTTGTGCTAGCTTCTTGAAACTTGACACAATAAAGTAGTTTCACGTTCTATCTCTATGTTTTGTTTCCTCTTGATGTAGCCCTAAGCAGTGACTGGCGAGAAACACTTTCATGGAAAGGGGTTGCCAGGCTTCCCAAAATTACAAATCTCCAGAAATCTCAGCAAATATTTTTTCACCCAAACTGGATGATACTTTCAGGTAATGATCAGTACACTAAGGCGACTAGGTTCCCCAAATTTTGTTCTTCTATGTTGAAGCGTTCGTTTCCAGTAACAGTTTGAATTTTTAGGTTTCACTCTGTTTTCTCCTATATTGATAGATGTATTTGGAACTCTAAATCCAACACGGTTTGTGCTAGCTTCTTGAAACTTGACACAATAAAGTAGTTTCACGTTCTATCTCTATGTTTTGTTTCCTCTTGATATAGCAATAAGCAGTGACTGGCGAAAAACACTTTCATGGAAAGGGGTTGCCAGGTTTCCCAAAATTACAAATCTCCAGAAATCTCAGCAAATATTTTTTCACCCAAACTGGATGATACTTTCAGGTAATGATAAGTACACTAAGGCGACTTGGTTCCCCAAATTTCCTTCTTCTATGTTGAAGCGTTCGTTTCCTGTAACAGTTTGAATTTTTAGGTTTCTCTCTGTTTTCTCCTATATAGATACATGTATTTGGAACTCTAAATCCAACACGGTTTGTGCTAGCTTCTTGAAACTTGACACAATAAAGTAGTTTCACGTTCTATCTCTATGTTTTGTTTCCTCTTGATATAGCAATAAGCAGTGACTGGCGAGAAACACTTTCATGGAAAGGGGTTGCCAGGTTTCCCAAAATTACAAATCTCCAGAAATCTCAGCAAATATTTTTTCACCCAAACTGGATGATACTTTCAGGTAATGATAAGTACACTAAGGCGACTTGGTTCCCCAAATTTCCTTCTTCTATGTTGAAGCGTTCGTTTCCTGTAACAGTTTGAATTTTTAGGTTTCACTCTGTTTTCTCCTATATTGATAGATGTATTTGGAACTCTAAATCCAACACGGTTTGTGCTAGCTTCTTGAAACTTGACACAATAAAGTAGTTTCACGTTCTATCTCTATGTTTTGTTTCCTCTTGATGTAGCCCTAAGCATTGACTGGCGAGAAACACTTTCATGGAAAGGGGTTGCCAGGCTGCCCAAAATTACGAATCTCCAGAAATCTCAGCAAATATTTTTTCACCCAAACTGGATGATACTTTCAGGTAATGATAAGTACACTAAGGCGACTTGGTTCCCCAAATTTTGTTCTTCTATGTTGAAGCGTTCGTTTCCAGTAACAGTTTGAATTTTTAGGTTTCACTCTGTTTTCTCCTATATTGATAGACGTATTTGGAACTCTAAATCCAACACGGTTTGTGCTAGCTTCTTGAAACTTGACACAATAAAGTAGTTTCACGTTCTATCTCTATGTTTTGTTTCCTCTTGATGTAGCCCTAAGCAGTGACTGGCGAGAAACACTTTCATGGAAAGGGGTTGCCAGGCTTCCCAAAATTACAAATCTCCAGAAATCTCAGCAAATATTTTTTCACCCAAACTGGATGATACTTTCAGGTAATGATCAGTACACTAAGGCGACTAGGTTCCCCAAATTTTGTTCTTCTATGTTGAAACGTTCGTTTCCAGTAACAGTTTGAATTTTTAGGTTTCACTCTGTTTTCTCCTATATTGATAGATGTATTTGGAACTCTAAATCCAACACGGTTTGTGCTAGCTTCTTGAAACTTGACACAATAAAGTAGTTTCACGTTCTATCTCTACATTTTGTTTCCTCTTAATGTAGCCCTAAGCAGTGACTGGCGAGAAACACTTTCATGGAAAGGGGTTTCCAGGCTGCCCAAAATTACGAATCTCCAGAAATCTCAGCAAATATTTTTTCACCCAAACTGGATGATACTTTCAGGTCATGATCAGTACACTAAGGCGACTTGGTTCCCCAAATTTCCTTCTTCTATGTTGAAGCGCTCGTTTCCTGTAACAGTTTGAATTTTTAGGTTTCACTCTGTTTTCTCCTATATAGATACATGTATTTGGAACTCTAAATCCAACACGGTTTGTGCTAGCTTCTTGAAACTTGACACAATAAAGTAGTTTCACGTTCTATCTCTATGTTTTGTTTCCTCTTGATATAGCCCTAAGCAGTGACTGGCGAGAAACACTTTCATGGAAAGGGGTTGCCAGGTTTCCCAAAATTACAAATCTCCAGAAATCTCAGCAAATATTTTTTCACCCAAACTGGATGATACTTTCAGGTAATGATACGTACACTAAGGCGACTTGGTTCCCCAAATTTCGTTCTTCTATGTTGAAGCGTTCGTTTCCAGTAACAGTTTGAATTTTTAGGTTTCACTCTGTTTTCTCCTATATTGATAGATGTATTTGGAACTCTACATCCAACACGGTTTGTGCTAGCTTCTTGAAACTTGACACAATAAAGTAGTTTCACGTTCTATCTCCATGTTTTGTTTCCTCTTGATATAGCCCTAAGCAGTGACTGGCGAGAAACACTTTCATGGAAAGGGGTTGCCAGGTTTCCCAAAATTACAAATCTCCAGAAATCTCAGCAAATATTTTTTCACCCAAACTGGATGATACTTTCAGGTAATGATAAGTACACTAAGGCGACTTGGTTCCCCAAATTTCGTTCTTCTATGTTGAAGCGTTCGTTTCCAGTAACAGTTTGAATTTTTAGGTTTCACTCTGTTTTCTCCTATATTGATAGACGTATTTGGAACTCTAAATCCAACACGGTTTGTGCTAGCTTCTTGAAACTTGACACAATAAAGTAGTTTCACGTTCTATCTCCATGTTTTGTTTCCTCTTGATGTAGCCCTAAGCAGTGACTGGCGAGAAACACTTTCATGGAAAGGGGTTGCCAGGCTTCCCAAAATTACAAATCTCCAGAAATCTCAGCAAATATTTTTTCACCCAAACTGGATGATACTTTCAGGTAATGATCAGTACACTAAGGCGACTAGGTTCCCCAAATTTTGTTCTTCTATGTTGAAGCGTTCGTTTCCAGTAACAGTTTGAATTTTTAGGTTTCACTCTGTTTTCTCCTATATTGATAGATTTATTTGGAACTCTAAATCCAACACGGTTTGTGCTAGCTTCTTGAAACTTGACACAATAAAGTAGTTTCACGTTCTATCTCTACATTTTGTTTCCTCTTAATGTAGCCCTAAGCAGTGACTGGCGAGAAACACTTTCATGGAAAGGGGTTGCCAGGCTGCCCAAAATTACGAATCTCCAGAAATCTCAGCAAATATTTTTTCACCCAAACTGGATGATACTTTCAGGTAATGATCAGTACACTAAGGCGACTTGGTTCCCCAAATTTCCTTCTTCTATGTTGAAGCGCTCGTTTCCTGTAACAGTTTGAATTTTTAGGTTTCTCTCTGTTTTCTCCTATATAGATACATGTATTTGGAACTCTAAATCCAACACGGTTTGTGCTAGCTTCTTGAAACTTGACACAATAAAGTAGTTTCATGTTCTATCTCTATGTTTTGTTTCCTCTTGATATAGCAATAAGCAGTGACTGGCGAGAAACACTTTCATGGAAAGGGGTTGCCAGGTTTCCCAAAATTACAAATCTCCAGAAATCTCAGCAAATATTTTTTCACCCAAACTGGATGATACTTTCAGGTAATGATAAGTACACTAAGGCGACTTGGTTCCCCAAATTTCGTTCTTCTATGTTGAAGCGTTCGTTTCCAGTAACAGTTTGAATTTTTAGGTTTCACTCTGTTTTCTCCTATATTGATAGATGTATTTGGAACTCTAAATCCAACACGGTTTGTGCTAGCTTCTTGAAACTTGACACAATAAAGTAGTTTCACGTTCTATCTCTATGTTTTGTTTCCTCTTGATGTAGCCCTAATCAGTGACTGGCGAGAAACACTTTCATGGAAAGGGGTTGCCAGGTTTCCCAAAATTACAAATCTCCAGAAATCTCAGCAAATATTTTTTCACCCAAACTGGATGATACTTTCAGGTAATGATAAGTACACTAAGGCGACTTGGTTCCCCAAATTTCGTTCTTCTATGTTGAAGCGTTCGTTTCCAGTTACAGTTTGAATTTTTAGGTTTCACTCTGTTTTCTCCTATATTGATAGACGTATTTGGAACTCTAAATCCAACACGGTTTGTGCTAGCTTCTTGAAACTTGACACAATAAAGTAGTTTCACGTTCTATCTCTATGTTTTGTTTCCTCTTGATGTAGCCCTAAGCAGTGACTGGCGAGAAACACTTTTTTGGAAAGGGGTTGCCAGGCTTCCCAAAATTACAAATCTCCAGAAATCTCAGCAAATATTTTTTCACCCAAACTGGATGATACTTTCAGGTAATGATCAGTACACTAAGGCGACTAGGTTCCCCAAATTTTGTTCTTCTATGTTGAAACGTTCGTTTCCAGTAACAGTTTGAATTTTTAGGTTTCACTCTGTTTTCTCCTATATTGATAGATGTATTTGGAACTCTAAATCCAACACGGTTTGTGCTAGCTTCTTGAAACTTGACACAATAATGTAGTTTCACGTTCTATCTCTACATTTTGTTTCCTCTTAATGTAGCCCTAAGCAGTGACTGGCGAGAAACACTTTCATGGAAAGGGGTTTCCAGGCTGCCCAAAATTACGAATCTCCAGAAATCTCAGCAAATATTTTTTCACCCAAACTGGATGATACTTTCAGGTCATGATCAGTACACTAAGGCGACTTGGTTCCCCAAATTTCCTTCTTCTATTTTGAAGCGCTCGTTTCCTGTAACAGTTTGAATTTTTAGGTTTCACTCTGTTTTCTCCTATATAGATACATGTATTTGGAACTCTAAATCCAACACGGTTTGTGCTAGCTTCTTGAAACTTGACACAATAAAGTAGTTTCACGTTCTATCTCTATGTTTTGTTTCCTCTTGATATAGCCCTAAGCAGTGACTGGCGAGAAACACTTTCATGGAAAGGGGTTGCCAGGTTTCCCAAAATTACAAATCTCCAGAAATCTCAGCAAATATTTTTTCACCCAAACTGGATGATACTTTCAGGTAATGATCAGTACACTAAGGCGACTTGGTTCCCCAAATTTCCTTCTTCTATGTTGAAGCGTTCGTTTCCAGTAACAGTTTGAATTTTTAGGTTTCACTCTGTTTTCTCCTATATTGATAGATGTATTTGGAACTCTACATCCAACACGGTTTGTGCTAGCTTCTTGAAACTTGACACAATAAAGTAGTTTCACGTTCTATCTCCATGTTTTGTTTCCTCTTGATATAGCCCTAAGCAGTGACTGGCGAGAAACACTTTCATGGAAAGGGGTTGCCAGGTTTCCCAAAATTACAAATCTCCAGAAATCTCAGCAAATATTTTTTCACCCAAACTGGATGATACTTTCAGGTAATGATAAGTACACTAAGGCGACTTGGTTCCCCAAATTTCGTTCTTCTATGTTGAAGCGTTCGTTTCCAGTAACAGTTTGAATTTTTAGGTTTCACTCTGTTTTCTCCTATATTGATAGACGTATTTGGAACTCTAAATCCAACACGGTTTGTGCTAGCTTCTTGAAACTTGACACAATAAAGTAGTTTCACGTTCTATCTCCATGTTTTGTTTCCTCTTGATGTAGCCCTAAGCAGTGACTGGCGAGAAACACTTTCATGGAAAGGGGTTGCCAGGCTTCCCAAAATTACAAATCTCCAGAAATCTCAGCAAATATTTTTTCACCCAAACTGGATGATACTTTCAGGTAATGATCAGTACACTAAGGCGACTAGGTTCCCCAAATTTTGTTCTTCTATGTTGAAGCGTTCGTTTCCAGTAACAGTTTGAATTTTTAGGTTTCACTCTGTTTTCTCCTATATTGATAGATTTATTTGGAACTCTAAATCCAACACGGTTTGTGCTAGCTTCTTGAAACTTGACACAATAAAGTAGTTTCACGTTCTATCTCTACATTTTGTTTCCTCTTAATGTAGCCCTAAGCAGTGACTGGCGAGAAACACTTTCATGGAAAGGGGTTGCCAGGCTGCCCAAAATTACGAATCTCCAGAAATCTCAGCAAATATTTTTTCACCCAAACTGGATGATACTTTCAGGTAATGATCAGTACACTAAGGCGACTTGGTTCCCCAAATTTCCTTCTTCTATGTTGAAGCGCTCGTTTCCTGTAACAGTTTGAATTTTTAGGTTTCTCTCTGTTTTCTCCTATATAGATACATGTATTTGGAACTCTAAATCCAACACGGTTTGTGCTAGCTTCTTGAAACTTGACACAATAAAGTAGTTTCATGTTCTATCTCTATGTTTTGTTTCCTCTTGATATAGCAATAAGCAGTGACTGGCGAGAAACACTTTCATGGAAAGGGGTTGCCAGGTTTCCCAAAATTACAAATCTCCAGAAATCTCAGCAAATATTTTTTCACCCAAACTGGATGATACTTTCAGGTAATGATAAGTACACTAAGGCGACTTGGTTCCCCAAATTTCGTTCTTCTATGTTGAAGCGTTCGTTTCCATTAACAGTTTGAATTTTTAGGTTTCACTCTGTTTTCTCCTATATTGATAGATGTATTTGGAACTCTAAATCCAACACGGTTTGTGCTAGCTTCTTGAAACTTGACACAATAAAGTAGTTTCACGTTCTATCTCTATGTTTTGTTTCCTCTTGATGTAGCCCTAATCAGTGACTGGCGAGAAACACTTTCATGGAAAGGGGTTGCCAGGCTGCCCAAAATTACAAATCTCCAGAAATCTCAGCAAATATTTTTTCACCCAAACTGGATGATACTTTCAGGTAATGATCAGTACACTAAGGCGACTTGGTTCCCCAAATTTCCTTCTTCTATGTTGAAGCGTTCGTTTCTGTAACAGCTTGAATTTTTAGGTTTCACTCTGTTTTCTCCTGTATTGATAGATGTATTTGGAACTCTAAAACCAACACGGTTTGTGCTAGCTTCTTGAAACTTGACACAATAAAGTAGTTTCACGTTCTATCTCTATGTTTTGTTTCCTCTTGATATAGCCCTAGGCAGTGACTGGCGAGAAACACTTTCATGGAAAGGGGTTGCCCGGTTTTCCAAAATTACAAATCTCCAGAAATCTCAGCAAATATTTTTTCACCCAAACTGGATGATACTTTCAGGTAATGATAAGTACACTAAGGTGACTTGGTTCCCCAAATTTCGTTCTTCTATGTTGAAGCGTTCGTTTCCAGTAACAGTTTGAATTTTTAGGTTTCACTCTGTTTTCTCCTATATTGATAGATGTATTTGGAACTCTACATCCAACACGGTTTGTGCTAGCTTCTTGAAACTTGACACAATAAAGTAGTTTCACGTTCTATCTCTATGTTTTGTTTCCTCTTGATGTAGCCCTAAGCAGTGACTGGCGAGAAACACTTTCATGGAAAGGGGTTGCCAGGCTGCCCAAAATTACAAATCTCCAGAAATCTCAGCAAATATTTTTTCACCCAAACTGGATGATACTTTCAGGTAATGATCAGTACACTAAGGTGACTAGGTTCCCCAAATTTTGTTCTTCTATGTTGAAGCGTTCGTTTCCAGTAACAGTTTGAATTTTTAGGTTTCACTCTGTTTTCTCCTATATTGATAGATGTATTTGGAACTCTAAATCCAACACGGTTTGTGCTAGCTTCTTGAAACTTGACACAATAAAGTAGTTTCACGTTCTATCTCTACGTTTTGTTTCCTCTTGATGTAGCCCTAAGCAGTGACTGGCGAGAAACACTTTCATGGAAAGGGGTTGCCAGGCTGCCCAAAATTACGAATCTCCAGAAATCTCAGCAAATATTTTTTCACCCTAACTGGATGATACTTTCAGGTAATGATCAGTACACTAAGGCGACTTGGTTCCCCAAATTTCCTTCTTCTATGTTGAAGCGTTCGTTTCCTGTAACAGTTTGAATTTTTAGGTTTCACTCTGTTTTCTCCTATATTGATAGATGTATTTGGAACTCTAAATCCAACACGGTTTGTGCTAGCTTCTTGAAACTTGACACAATAAAGTAGTTTCACGTTCTATCTCTATGTTTTGTTTCCTCTTGATATAGCCCTAAGCAGTGACTGGCGAGAAACACTTTCATGGAAAGGGGTTGCCAGGTTTCCCAAAATTACAAATCTCCAGAAATCTCAGCAAATATTTTTTCACCCAAACTGGATGATACTTTCAGGTAATGATAAGTACACTAAGGCGACTTGGTTCCCCAAATTTCGTTCTTCTATGTTGAAGCGTTCGTTTCCAGTAACAGTTTGAATTTTTAGGTTTCACTCTGTTTTCTCCTATATTGATAGATGTATTTGGAACTCTAAATACAACACGGTTTGTGCTAGCTTCTTGAAACTTGACACAATAAAGTAGTTTCACGTTCTATCTCTATGTTTTGTTTCCTCTTGATGTAGCCCTAAGCAGTGACTGGCGAGAAACACTTTCATGGAAAGGGGTTACCAGGCTTCCCAAAATTACGAATCTCCAGAAATCTCAGGAAATATTTTTTCACCCAAACTGGATGATACTTTCAGGTAATGATAAGTACACTAAGGTGACTTGGTTCCCCAAATTTCGTTCTTCTATGTTGAAGCGTTCGTTTCCAGTAACAGTTTGAATTTTTAGGTTTCACTCTGTTTTCTCCTATATTGATAGATGTATTTGGAACTCTAAATCCAACACGGTTTGTGCTAGCTTCTTGAAACTTGACACAATAAAGTAGTTTCACGTTCTATCTCTATGTTTTGTTTCCTCTTGATGTAGCCCTAAGCAGTGACTGGCGAGAAACACTTTCATGGAAAGGGGTTGCCAGGCTGCCCAAAATTACGAATCTCCAGAAATCTCAGCAAATATTTTTTCACCCAAACTGGATGATACTTTCAGGTAATGATCAGTACACTAAGGCGACTAGGTTCCCCAAATTTTGTTCTTCTATGTTGAAGCGTTCGTTTCCAGTAACAGTTTGAATTTTTAGGTTTCACTCTGTTTTCTCCTGTATTGATAGATGTATTTGGAACTCTAAATCCAACACGGTTTGTGCTAGCTTCTTGAAACTTGACACAATAAAGTAGTTTCACGTTCTATCTCTACGTTTTGTTTCCTCTTAATGTAGCCCTAAGCAGTGACTGGCGAGCAACACTTTCATGGAAAGGGGTTGCCAGGTTTCCCAAAATTACAAATCTCCAGAAATCTCAGCAAATATTTTTTCACCCAAACTGGATGATACTTTCAGGTAATGATAAGTACACTAAGGCGACTTGGTTCCCCAAATTTCGTTCTTCTATGTTGAAGCGTTCGTTTCCAGTAACAGTTTGAATTTTTAGGTTTCACTCTGTTTTCTCCTATATTGATAGATGTATTTGGAACTCTACATCCAACACGGTTTGTGCTAGCTTCTTGAAACTTGACACAATAAAGTAGTTTCACGTTCTATCTCTATGTTTTGTTTCCTCTTGATATAGCCCTAAGCAGTGACTGGCGAGAAACACTTTCATGGAAAGGGGTTGCCAGGTTTCCCAAAATTACAAATCTCCAGAAATCTCAGCAAATATTTTTTCACCCAAACTGGATGATACTTTCAGGTAATGATAAGTACACTAAGGCGACTTGGTTCCCCAAATTTCGTTCTTCTATGTTGAAGCGTTCGTTTCCAGTAACAGTTTGAATTTTTAGGTTTCACTCTGTTTTCTCCTATATTGATAGATGTATTTGGAACTCTAAATACAACACGGTTTGTGCTAGGTTCTTGAAAGTTGACACAATAAAGTAGTTTCACGTTCTATCTCTATGTTTTGTTTCCTCTTGATGTAGCCCTAAGCAGTGACTGGCGAGAAACACTTTCATGGAAAGGGGTTACCAGGCTTCCCAAAATTACGAATCTCCAGAAATCTCAGGAAATATTTTTTCACCCAAACTGGATGATACTTTCAGGTAATGATCAGTACACTAAGGCGACTAGGTTCCCCAAATTTTGTTCTTCTATGTTGAAGCGTTCGTTTCCAGTAACAGTTTGAATTTTTAGGTTTCACTCTGTTTTCTCCTATATTGATAGATGTATTTGGAACTCTAAATCCAACACGGTTTGTGCTAGCTTCTTGAAACTTGACACAATAAAGTAGTTTCAAGTTCTATCTCTATGTTTTGTTTCCTCTTGATATACCCCTAAGCAGTGACTGGCGAGAAACACTTTCATGGAAAGGGGTTGCCAGGTTTCCCAAAATTACAAATCTCCAGAAATCTCAGCAAATATTTTTTCACCCAAACTGGATGATACTTTCAGGTAATGATCAGTACACTAAGGCGACTTGGTTCCCCAAATTTCCTTCTTCTATGTTGAAGCGTTCGTTTCCTGTAACAGTTTGATTTTTTGGTTTCACTCTGTTTTCTCCTATATTGATAGATGTATTTGGAACTCTAAATCCAACACGGTTTGTGCTAGCTTCTTGAAACTTGACACAATAAAGTAGTTTCACGTTCTATCTCTATGTTTTGTTTCCTCTTGATATAGCAATAAGCAGTGACTGGCGAGAAACACTTTCATGGAAAGGGGTTGCCAGGTTTCCCAAAATTACAAATCTCCAGAAATCTCAGCAAATATTTTTTCACCCAAACTGGATGATACTTTCAGGTAATGATAAGTACACTAAGGCGACTTGGTTCCCCAAATTTCCTTCTTCTATGTTGAAGCGTTCGTTTCCTGTAACAGTTTGAATTTTTAGGTTTCTCTCTGTTTTCTCCTATATAGATACATGTATTTGGAACTCTAAATCCAACACGGTTTGTGCTAGCTTCTTGAAACTTGACACAATAAAGTAGTTTCACGTTCTATCTCTATGTTTTGTTTCCTCTTGATGTAGCCCTAAGCAGTGACTGGCGAGAAACACTTTCATGGAAAGGGGTTGCCAGGCTTCCCAAAATTACGAATCTCCAGAAATCTCAGCAAATATTTTTTCACCCAAACTGGATGATACTTTCAGGTAATGATCAGTACACTAAGGCGACTTGGTTCCCCAAATTTCGTTCTTCTATGTTGAAGCGTTCGTTTCCAGTAACAGTTTGAATTTTTAGGTTTCACTCTGTTTTCTCCTATATTGATAGACGTATTTGGAACTCTACATCCAACACGGTTTGTGCTAGCTTCTTGAAACTTGACACAATAAAGTAGTTTCACGTTCTATCTCTATGTTTTGTTTCCTCTTGATGTAGCCCTAAGCAGTGACTGGCGAGAAACACTTTCATGGAAAGGGGTTGCCAGGCTTCCCAAAATTACAAATCTCCAGAAATCTCAGCAAATATTTTTTCACCCAAACTGGATGATACTTTCAGGTAATGATCAGTACACTAAGGCGACTAGGTTCCCCAAATTTTGTTCTTCTATGTTGAAGCGTTCGTTTCCAGTAACAGTTTGAATTTTTAGGTTTCACTCTGTTTTCTCCTATATTGATAGATGTATTTGGAACTCTAAATCCAACACGGTTTGTGCTAGCTTCTTGAAACTTGACACAATAAAGTAGTTTCACGTTCTATCTCTATGTTTTGTTTCCTCTTGATATAGCAATAAGCAGTGACTGGCGAAAAACACTTTCATGGAAAGGGGTTGCCAGGTTTCCCAAAATTACAAATCTCCAGAAATCTCAGCAAATATTTTTTCACCCAAACTGGATGATACTTTCAGGTAATGATAAGTACACTAAGGCGACTTGGTTCCCCAAATTTCCTTCTTCTATGTTGAAGCGTTCGTTTCCTGTAACAGTTTGAATTTTTAGGTTTCTCTCTGTTTTCTCCTATATAGATACATGTATTTGGAACTCTAAATCCAACACGGTTTGTGCTAGCTTCTTGAAACTTGACACAATAAAGTAGTTTCACGTTCTATCTCTATGTTTTGTTTCCTCTTGATATAGCAATAAGCAGTGACTGGCGAGAAACACTTTCATGGAAAGGGGTTGCCAGGTTTCCCAAAATTACAAATCTCCAGAAATCTCAGCAAATATTTTTTCACCCAAACTGGATGATACTTTCAGGTAATGATAAGTACACTAAGGCGACTTGGTTCCCCAAATTTCCTTCTTCTATGTTGAAGCGTTCGTTTCCTGTAACAGTTTGAATTTTTAGGTTTCACTCTGTTTTCTCCTATATTGATAGATGTATTTGGAACTCTAAATCCAACACGGTTTGTGCTAGCTTCTTGAAACTTGACACAATAAAGTAGTTTCACGTTCTATCTCTATGTTTTGTTTCCTCTTGATGTAGCCCTAAGCATTGACTGGCGAGAAACACTTTCATGGAAAGGGGTTGCCAGGCTGCCCAAAATTACGAATCTCCAGAAATCTCAGCAAATATTTTTTCACCCAAACTGGATGATACTTTCAGGTAATGATAAGTACACTAAGGCGACTTGGTTCCCCAAATTTTGTTCTTCTATGTTGAAGCGTTCGTTTCCAGTAACAGTTTGAATTTTTAGGTTTCACTCTGTTTTCTCCTATATTGATAGACGTATTTGGAACTCTAAATCCAACACGGTTTGTGCTAGCTTCTTGAAACTTGACACAATAAAGTAGTTTCACGTTCTATCTCTATGTTTTGTTTCCTCTTGATGTAGCCCTAAGCAGTGACTGGCGAGAAACACTTTCATGGAAAGGGGTTGCCAGGCTTCCCAAAATTACAAATCTCCAGAAATCTCAGCAAATATTTTTTCACCCAAACTGGATGATACTTTCAGGTAATGATCAGTACACTAAGGCGACTAGGTTCCCCAAATTTTGTTCTTCTATGTTGAAACGTTCGTTTCCAGTAACAGTTTGAATTTTTAGGTTTCACTCTGTTTTCTCCTATATTGATAGATGTATTTGGAACTCTAAATCCAACACGGTTTGTGCTAGCTTCTTGAAACTTGACACAATAAAGTAGTTTCACGTTCTATCTCTACATTTTGTTTCCTCTTAATGTAGCCCTAAGCAGTGACTGGCGAGAAACACTTTCATGGAAAGGGGTTTCCAGGCTGCCCAAAATTACGAATCTCCAGAAATCTCAGCAAATATTTTTTCACCCAAACTGGATGATACTTTCAGGTCATGATCAGTACACTAAGGCGACTTGGTTCCCCAAATTTCCTTCTTCTATGTTGAAGCGCTCGTTTCCTGTAACAGTTTGAATTTTTAGGTTTCACTCTGTTTTCTCCTATATAGATACATGTATTTGGAACTCTAAATCCAACACGGTTTGTGCTAGCTTCTTGAAACTTGACACAATAAAGTAGTTTCACGTTCTATCTCTATGTTTTGTTTCCTCTTGATATAGCCCTAAGCAGTGACTGGCGAGAAACACTTTCATGGAAAGGGGTTGCCAGGTTTCCCAAAATTACAAATCTCCAGAAATCTCAGCAAATATTTTTTCACCCAAACTGGATGATACTTTCAGGTAATGATACGTACACTAAGGCGACTTGGTTCCCCAAATTTCGTTCTTCTATGTTGAAGCGTTCGTTTCCAGTAACAGTTTGAATTTTTAGGTTTCACTCTGTTTTCTCCTATATTGATAGATGTATTTGGAACTCTACATCCAACACGGTTTGTGCTAGCTTCTTGAAACTTGACACAATAAAGTAGTTTCACGTTCTATCTCCATGTTTTGTTTCCTCTTGATATAGCCCTAAGCAGTGACTGGCGAGAAACACTTTCATGGAAAGGGGTTGCCAGGTTTCCCAAAATTACAAATCTCCAGAAATCTCAGCAAATATTTTTTCACCCAAACTGGATGATACTTTCAGGTAATGATAAGTACACTAAGGCGACTTGGTTCCCCAAATTTCGTTCTTCTATGTTGAAGCGTTCGTTTCCAGTAACAGTTTGAATTTTTAGGTTTCACTCTGTTTTCTCCTATATTGATAGACGTATTTGGAACTCTAAATCCAACACGGTTTGTGCTAGCTTCTTGAAACTTGACACAATAAAGTAGTTTCACGTTCTATCTCCATGTTTTGTTTCCTCTTGATGTAGCCCTAAGCAGTGACTGGCGAGAAACACTTTCATGGAAAGGGGTTGCCAGGCTTCCCAAAATTACAAATCTCCAGAAATCTCAGCAAATATTTTTTCACCCAAACTGGATGATACTTTCAGGTAATGATCAGTACACTAAGGCGACTAGGTTCCCCAAATTTTGTTCTTCTATGTTGAAGCGTTCGTTTCCAGTAACAGTTTGAATTTTTAGGTTTCACTCTGTTTTCTCCTATATTGATAGATTTATTTGGAACTCTAAATCCAACACGGTTTGTGCTAGCTTCTTGAAACTTGACACAATAAAGTAGTTTCACGTTCTATCTCTATGTTTTGTTTCCTCTTGATGTAGCCCTAAGCAGTGACTGGCGAGAAACACTTTCATGGAAAGGGGTTGCCAGGCTGCCCAAAATTACGAATCTCCAGAAATCTCAGCAAATATTTTTTCACCCAAACTGGATGATACTTTCAGGTAATGATAAGTACACTAAGGCGACTTGGTTCCCCAAATTTTGTTCTTCTATGTTGAAGCGTTCGTTTCCAGTAACAGTTTGAATTTTTAGGTTTCACTCTGTTTTCTCCTATATTGATAGACGTATTTGGAACTCTAAATCCAACACGGTTTGTGCTAGCTTCTTGAAACTTGACACAATAAAGTAGTTTCACGTTCTATCTCTATGTTTTGTTTCCTCTTGATGTAGCCCTAAGCAGTGACTGGCGAGAAACACTTTCATGGAAAGGGGTTGCCAGGCTTCCCAAAATTACAAATCTCCAGAAATCTCAGCAAATATTTTTTCACCCAAACTGGATGATACTTTCAGGTAATGATCAGTACACTAAGGCGACTAGGTTCCCCAAATTTTGTTCTTCTATGTTGAAACGTTCGTTTCCAGTAACAGTTTGAATTTTTAGGTTTCACTCTGTTTTCTCCTATATTGATAGATGTATTTGGAACTCTAAATCCAACACGGTTTGTGCTAGCTTCTTGAAACTTGACACAATAAAGTAGTTTCACGTTCTATCTCTACATTTTGTTTCCTCTTAATGTAGCCCTAAGCAGTGACTGGCGAGAAACACTTTCATGGAAAGGGGTTTCCAGGCTGCCCAAAATTACGAATCTCCAGAAATCTCAGCAAATATTTTTTCACCCAAACTGGATGATACTTTCAGGTCATGATCAGTACACTAAGGCGACTTGGTTCCCCAAATTTCCTTCTTCTATGTTGAAGCGCTCGTTTCCTGTAACAGTTTGAATTTTTAGGTTTCACTCTGTTTTCTCCTATATAGATACATGTATTTGGAACTCTAAATCCAACACGGTTTGTGCTAGCTTCTTGAAACTTGACACAATAAAGTAGTTTCACGTTCTATCTCTATGTTTTGTTTCCTCTTGATATAGCCCTAAGCAGTGACTGGCGAGAAACACTTTCATGGAAAGGGGTTGCCAGGTTTCCCAAAATTACAAATCTCCAGAAATCTCAGCAAATATTTTTTCACCCAAACTGGATGATACTTTCAGGTAATGATACGTACACTAAGGCGACTTGGTTCCCCAAATTTCGTTCTTCTATGTTGAAGCGTTCGTTTCCAGTAACAGTTTGAATTTTTAGGTTTCACTCTGTTTTCTCCTATATTGATAGATGTATTTGGAACTCTACATCCAACACGGTTTGTGCTAGCTTCTTGAAACTTGACACAATAAAGTAGTTTCACGTTCTATCTCCATGTTTTGTTTCCTCTTGATATAGCCCTAAGCAGTGACTGGCGAGAAACACTTTCATGGAAAGGGGTTGCCAGGTTTCCCAAAATTACAAATCTCCAGAAATCTCAGCAAATATTTTTTCACCCAAACTGGATGATACTTTCAGGTAATGATAAGTACACTAAGGCGACTTGGTTCCCCAAATTTCGTTCTTCTATGTTGAAGCGTTCGTTTCCAGTAACAGTTTGAATTTTTAGGTTTCACTCTGTTTTCTCCTATATTGATAGACGTATTTGGAACTCTAAATCCAACACGGTTTGTGCTAGCTTCTTGAAACTTGACACAATAAAGTAGTTTCACGTTCTATCTCCATGTTTTGTTTCCTCTTGATGTAGCCCTAAGCAGTGACTGGCGAGAAACACTTTCATGGAAAGGGGTTGCCAGGCTTCCCAAAATTACAAATCTCCAGAAATCTCAGCAAATATTTTTTCACCCAAACTGGATGATACTTTCAGGTAATGATCAGTACACTAAGGCGACTAGGTTCCCCAAATTTTGTTCTTCTATGTTGAAGCGTTCGTTTCCAGTAACAGTTTGAATTTTTAGGTTTCACTCTGTTTTCTCCTATATTGATAGATTTATTTGGAACTCTAAATCCAACACGGTTTGTGCTAGCTTCTTGAAACTTGACACAATAAAGTAGTTTCACGTTCTATCTCTACATTTTGTTTCCTCTTAATGTAGCCCTAAGCAGTGACTGGCGAGAAACACTTTCATGGAAAGGGGTTGCCAGGCTGCCCAAAATTACGAATCTCCAGAAATCTCAGCAAATATTTTTTCACCCAAACTGGATGATACTTTCAGGTAATGATCAGTACACTAAGGCGACTTGGTTCCCCAAATTTCCTTCTTCTATGTTGAAGCGCTCGTTTCCTGTAACAGTTTGAATTTTTAGGTTTCTCTCTGTTTTCTCCTATATAGATACATGTATTTGGAACTCTAAATCCAACACGGTTTGTGCTAGCTTCTTGAAACTTGATACAATAAAGTAGTTTCATGTTCTATCTCTATGTTTTGTTTCCTCTTGATATAGCAATAAGCAGTGACTGGCGAGAAACACTTTCATGGAAAGGGGTTGCCAGGTTTCCCAAAATTACAAATCTCCAGAAATCTCAGCAAATATTTTTTCACCCAAACTGGATGATACTTTCAGGTAATGATAAGTACACTAAGGCGACTTGGTTCCCCAAATTTCGTTCTTCTATGTTGAAGCGTTCGTTTCCAGTAACAGTTTGAATTTTTAGGTTTCACTCTGTTTTCTCCTATATTGATAGATGTATTTGGAACTCTAAATCCAACACGGTTTGTGCTAGCTTCTTGAAACTTGACACAATAAAGTAGTTTCACGTTCTATCTCTATGTTTTGTTTCCTCTTGATGTAGCCCTAATCAGTGACTGGCGAGAAACACTTTCATGGAAAGGGGTTGCCAGGTTTCCCAAAATTACAAATCTCCAGAAATCTCAGCAAATATTTTTTCACCCAAACTGGATGATACTTTCAGGTAATGATAAGTACACTAAGGCGACTTGGTTCCCCAAATTTCGTTCTTCTATGTTGAAGCGTTCGTTTCCAGTTACAGTTTGAATTTTTAGGTTTCACTCTGTTTTCTCCTATATTGATAGACGTATTTGGAACTCTAAATCCAACACGGTTTGTGCTAGCTTCTTGAAACTTGACACAATAAAGTAGTTTCACGTTCTATCTCTATGTTTTGTTTCCTCTTGATGTAGCCCTAAGCAGTGACTGGCGAGAAACACTTTTTTGGAAAGGGGTTGCCAGGCTTCCCAAAATTACAAATCTCCAGAAATCTCAGCAAATATTTTTTCACCCAAACTGGATGATACTTTCAGGTAATGATCAGTACACTAAGGCGACTAGGTTCCCCAAATTTTGTTCTTCTATGTTGAAACGTTCGTTTCCAGTAACAGTTTGAATTTTTAGGTTTCACTCTGTTTTCTCCTATATTGATAGATGTATTTGGAACTCTAAATCCAACACGGTTTGTGCTAGCTTCTTGAAACTTGACACAATAAAGTAGTTTCACGTTCTATCTCTACATTTTGTTTCCTCTTAATGTAGCCCTAAGCAGTGACTGGCGAGAAACACTTTCATGGAAAGGGGTTTCCAGGCTGCCCAAAATTACGAATCTCCAGAAATCTCAGCAAATATTTTTTCACCCAAACTGGATGATACTTTCAGGTCATGATCAGTACACTAAGGCGACTTGGTTCCCCAAATTTCCTTCTTCTATTTTGAAGCGCTCGTTTCCTGTAACAGTTTGAATTTTTAGGTTTCACTCTGTTTTCTCCTATATAGATACATGTATTTGGAACTCTAAATCCAACACGGTTTGTGCTAGCTTCTTGAAACTTGACACAATAAAGTAGTTTCACGTTCTATCTCTATGTTTTGTTTCCTCTTGATATAGCCCTAAGCAGTGACTGGCGAGAAACACTTTCATGGAAAGGGGTTGCCAGGTTTCCCAAAATTACAAATCTCCAGAAATCTCAGCAAATATTTTTTCACCCAAACTGGATGATACTTTCAGGTAATGATACGTACACTAAGGCGACTTGGTTCCCCAAATTTCGTTCTTCTATGTTGAAGCGTTCGTTTCCAGTAACAGTTTGAATTTTTAGGTTTCACTCTGTTTTCTCCTATATTGATAGATGTATTTGGAACTCTACATCCAACACGGTTTGTGCTAGCTTCTTGAAACTTGACACAATAAAGTAGTTTCACGTTCTATCTCCATGTTTTGTTTCCTCTTGATATAGCCCTAAGCAGTGACTGGCGAGAAACACTTTCATGGAAAGGGGTTGCCAGGTTTCCCAAAATTACAAATCTCCAGAAATCTCAGCAAATATTTTTTCACCCAAACTGGATGATACTTTCAGGTAATGATAAGTACACTAAGGCGACTTGGTTCCCCAAATTTCGTTCTTCTATGTTGAAGCGTTCGTTTCCAGTAACAGTTTGAATTTTTAGGTTTCACTCTGTTTTCTCCTATATTGATAGACGTATTTGGAACTCTAAATCCAACACGGTTTGTGCTAGCTTCTTGAAACTTGACACAATAAAGTAGTTTCACGTTCTATCTCCATGTTTTGTTTCCTCTTGATGTAGCCCTAAGCAGTGACTGGCGAGAAACACTTTCATGGAAAGGGGTTGCCAGGCTTCCCAAAATTACAAATCTCCAGAAATCTCAGCAAATATTTTTTCACCCAAACTGGATGATACTTTCAGGTAATGATCAGTACACTAAGGCGACTAGGTTCCCCAAATTTTGTTCTTCTATGTTGAAGCGTTCGTTTCCAGTAACAGTTTGAATTTTTAGGTTTCACTCTGTTTTCTCCTATATTGATAGATTTATTTGGAACTCTAAATCCAACACGGTTTGTGCTAGCTTCTTGAAACTTGACACAATAAAGTAGTTTCACGTTCTATCTCTACATTTTGTTTCCTCTTAATGTAGCCCTAAGCAGTGACTGGCGAGAAACACTTTCATGGAAAGGGGTTGCCAGGCTGCCCAAAATTACGAATCTCCAGAAATCTCAGCAAATATTTTTTCACCCAAACTGGATGATACTTTCAGGTAATGATCAGTACACTAAGGCGACTTGGTTCCCCAAATTTCCTTCTTCTATGTTGAAGCGCTCGTTTCCTGTAACAGTTTGAATTTTTAGGTTTCTCTCTGTTTTCTCCTATATAGATACATGTATTTGGAACTCTAAATCCAACACGGTTTGTGCTAGCTTCTTGAAACTTGACACAATAAAGTAGTTTCATGTTCTATCTCTATGTTTTGTTTCCTCTTGATATAGCAATAAGCAGTGACTGGCGAGAAACACTTTCATGGAAAGGGGTTGCCAGGTTTCCCAAAATTACAAATCTCCAGAAATCTCAGCAAATATTTTTTCACCCAAACTGGATGATACTTTCAGGTAATGATAAGTACACTAAGGCGACTTGGTTCCCCAAATTTCGTTCTTCTATGTTGAAGCGTTCGTTTCCATTAACAGTTTGAATTTTTAGGTTTCACTCTGTTTTCTCCTATATTGATAGATGTATTTGGAACTCTAAATCCAACACGGTTTGTGCTAGCTTCTTGAAACTTGACACAATAAAGTAGTTTCACGTTCTATCTCTATGTTTTGTTTCCTCTTGATGTAGCCCTAATCAGTGACTGGCGAGAAACACTTTCATGGAAAGGGGTTGCCAGGCTGCCCAAAATTACAAATCTCCAGAAATCTCAGCAAATATTTTTTCACCCAAACTGGATGATACTTTCAGGTAATGATCAGTACACTAAGGCGACTTGGTTCCCCAAATTTCCTTCTTCTATGTTGAAGCGTTCGTTTCTGTAACAGCTTGAATTTTTAGGTTTCACTCTGTTTTCTCCTGTATTGATAGATGTATTTGGAACTCTAAAACCAACACGGTTTGTGCTAGCTTCTTGAAACTTGACACAATAAAGTAGTTTCACGTTCTATCTCTATGTTTTGTTTCCTCTTGATATAGCCCTAGGCAGTGACTGGCGAGAAACACTTTCATGGAAAGGGGTTGCCCGGTTTTCCAAAATTACAAATCTCCAGAAATCTCAGCAAATATTTTTTCACCCAAACTGGATGATACTTTCAGGTAATGATAAGTACACTAAGGTGACTTGGTTCCCCAAATTTCGTTCTTCTATGTTGAAGCGTTCGTTTCCAGTAACAGTTTGAATTTTTAGGTTTCACTCTGTTTTCTCCTATATTGATAGATGTATTTGGAACTCTAAATCCAACACGGTTTGTGCTAGCTTCTTGAAACTTGACACAATAAAGTAGTTTCACGTTCTATCTCTACGTTTTGTTTCCTCTTGATGTAGCCCTAAACAGTGACTGGCGAGAAACACTTTCATGGAAAGGGGTTGCCAGGCTGCCCAAAATTACGAATCTTCAGAAATCTCAGCAAATATTTTTTCACCCTAACTGGATGATACTTTCAGGTAATGATCAGTACACTAAGGCGACTTGGTTCCCCAAATTTCCTTCTTCTATGTTGAAGCGTTCGTTTCCTGTAACAGTTTGAATTTTTAGGTTTCACTCTGTTTTCTCCTATATTGATAGATGTATTTGGAACTCTAAATCCAACACGGTTTGTGCTAGCTTCTTGAAACTTGACACAATAAAGTAGTTTCACGTTCTATCTCTATGTTTTGTTTCCTCTTGATATAGCCCTAAGCAGTGACTGGCGAGAAACACTTTCATGGAAAGGGGTTGCCAGGTTTCCCAAAATTACAAATCTCCAGAAATCTCAGCAAATATTTTTTCACCGAAACTGGATGATACTTTCAGGTAATGATAAGTACACTAAGGCGACTTGGTTCCCCAAATTTCGTTCTTCTATGTTGAAGCGTTCGTTTCCAGTAACAGTTTGAATTTTTAGGTTTCACTCTGTTTTCTCCTATATTGATAGATGTATTTGGAACTCTAAATACAACACGGTTTGTGCTAGCTTCTTGAAACTTGACACAATAAAGTAGTTTCACGTTCTATCTCTATGTTTTGTTTCCTCTTGATGTAGCCCTAAGCAGTGACTGGCGAGAAACACTTTCATGGAAAGGGGTTACCAGGCTTCCCAAAATTACGAATCTCCAGAAATCTCAGGAAATATTTTTTCACCCAAACTGGATGATACTTTCAGGTAATGATAAGTACACTAAGGTGACTTGGTTCCCCAAATTTCGTTCTTCTATGTTGAAGCGTTCGTTTCCAGTAACAGTTTGAATTTTTAGGTTTCACTCTGTTTTCTCCTATATTGATAGATGTATTTGGAACTCTAAATCCAACACGGTTTGTGCTAGCTTCTTGAAACTTGACACAATAAAGTAGTTTCACGTTCTATCTCTATGTTTTGTTTCCTCTTGATGTAGCCCTAAGCAGTGACTGGCGAGAAACACTTTCATGGAAAGGGGTTGCCAGGCTGCCCAAAATTACGAATCTCCAGAAATCTCAGCAAATATTTTTTCACCCAAACTGGATGATACTTTCAGGTAATGATCAGTACACTAAGGCGACTAGGTTCCCCAAATTTTGTTCTTCTATGTTGAAGCGTTCGTTTCCAGTAACAGTTTGAATTTTTAGGTTTCACTCTGTTTTCTCCTGTATTGATAGATGTATTTGGAACTCTAAATCCAACACGGTTTGTGCTAGCTTCTTGAAACTTGACACAATAAAGTAGTTTCACGTTCTATCTCTACGTTTTGTTTCCTCTTAATGTAGCCCTAAGCAGTGACTGGCGAGCAACACTTTCATGGAAAGGGGTTGCCAGGTTTCCCAAAATTACAAATCTCCAGAAATCTCAGCAAATATTTTTTCACCCAAACTGGATGATACTTTCAGGTAATGATAAGTACACTAAGGCGACTTGGTTCCCCAAATTTCGTTCTTCTATGTTGAAGCGTTCGTTTCCAGTAACAGTTTGAATTTTTAGGTTTCACTCTGTTTTCTCCTATATTGATAGATGTATTTGGAACTCTACATCCAACACGGTTTGTGCTAGCTTCTTGAAACTTGACACAATAAAGTAGTTTCACGTTCTATCTCTATGTTTTGTTTCCTCTTGATATAGCCCTAAGCAGTGACTGGCGAGAAACACTTTCATGGAAAGGGGTTGCCAGGTTTCCCAAAATTACAAATCTCCAGAAATCTCAGCAAATATTTTTTCACCCAAACTGGATGATACTTTCAGGTAATGATAAGTACACTAAGGCGACTTGGTTCCCCAAATTTCGTTCTTCTATGTTGAAGCGTTCGTTTCCAGTAACAGTTTGAATTTTTAGGTTTCACTCTGTTTTCTCCTATATTGATAGATGTATTTGGAACTCTAAATACAACACGGTTTGTGCTAGCTTCTTGAAACTTGACACAATAAAGTAGTTTCACGTTCTATCTCTATGTTTTGTTTCCTCTTGATGTAGCCCTAAGCAGTGACTGGCGAGAAACACTTTCATGGAAAGGGGTTGCCAGGCTGCCCAAAATTACGAATCTCCAGAAATCTCAGCAAATATTTTTTCACCCAAACTGGATGATACTTTCAGGTAATGATCAGTACACTAAGGCGACTTGGTTCCCCAAATTTTGTTCTTCTATGTTGAAGCGTTCGTTTCCAGTAACAGTTTGAATTTTTAGGTTTCACTCTGTTTTCTCCTGTATTGATAGATGTATTTGGAACTCTAAATCCAACACGGTTTGTGCTAGCTTCTTGAAACTTGACACAATAAAGTAGTTTCACGTTCTATCTCTACGTTTTGTTTCCTCTTAATGTAGCCCTAAGCAGTGACTGGCGAGCAACACTTTCATGGAAAGGGGTTGCCAGGTTTCCCAAAATTACAAATCTCCAGAAATCTCAGCAAATATTTTTTCACCCAAACTGGATGATACTTTCAGGTAATGATAAGTACACTAAGGCGACTTGGTTCCCCAAATTTCGTTCTTCTATGTTGAAGCGTTCGTTTCCAGTAACAGTTTGAATTTTTAGGTTTCACTCTGTTTTCTCCTATATTGATAGATGTATTTGGAACTCTACATCCAACACGGTTTGTGCTAGCTTCTTGAAACTTGACACAATAAAGTAGTTTCACGTTCTATCTCTATGTTTTGTTTCCTCTTGATATAGCCCTAAGCAGTGACTGGCGAGAAACACTTTCATGGAAAGGGGTTGCCAGGTTTCCCAAAATTACAAATCTCCAGAAATCTCAGCAAATATTTTTTCACCCAAACTGGATGATACTTTCAGGTAATGATAAGTACACTAAGGCGACTTGGTTCCCCAAATTTCGTTCTTCTATGTTGAAGCGTTCATTTCCAGTAACAGTTTGAATTTTTAGGTTTCACTCTGTTTTCTCCTGTATTGATAGATGTATTTGGAACTCTAAATACAACACGGTTTGTGCTAGCTTCTTGAAACTTGACACAATAAAGTAGTTTCACGTTCTATCTCTATGTTTTGTTTCCTCTTGATGTAGCCCTAAGCAGTGACTGGCGAGAAACACTTTCATGGAAAGGGGTTACCAGGCTTCCCAAAATTACGAATCTCCAGAAATCTCAGGAAATATTTTTTCACCCAAACTGGATGATACTTTCAGGTAATGATCAGTACACTAAGGCGACTAGGTTCCCCAAATATTGTTCTTCTATGTTGAAGCGTTCGTTTCCAGTAACAGTTTGAATTTTTAGGTTTCACTCTGTTTTCTCCTATATTGATAGATGTATTTGGAACTCTAAATCCAACACGGTTTGTGCTAGCTTCTTGAAACTTGACACAATAAAGTAGTTTCACGTTCTATCTCTATGTTTTGTTTCCTCTTGATATAGCCCTAAGCAGTGACTGGCGAGAAACACTTTCATGGAAAGGGGTTGCCAGGTTTCCCAAAATTACAAATCTCCAGAAATCTCAGCAAATATTTTTTCACCCAAACTGGATGATACTTTCAGGTAATGATAAGTACACTAAGGCGACTTGGTTCCCCAAATTTCGTTCTTCTATGTTGAAGCGTTCGTTTCCAGTAACAGTTTGAATTTTTAGGTTTCACTCTGTTTTCTCCTATATTGATAGATGTATTTGGAACTCTAAATCCAACACGGTTTGTGCTAGCTTCTTGAAACTTGACACAATAAAGTAGTTTCACGTTCTATCTCTATGTTTTGTTTCCTCTTGATGTAGCCCTAAGCAGTGACTGGCGAGAAACACTTTCATGGAAAGGGGTTGCCAGGCTGCCCAAAATTACGAATCTCCAGAAATCTCAGCAAATATTTTTTCACCCAAACTGGATGATACTTTCAGGTAATGATCAGTACACTAAGGCGACTAGGTTCCCCAAATTTTGTTCTTCTATGTTGAAGCGTTCGTTTCCAGTAACAGTTTGAATTTTTAGGTTTCACTCTGTTTTCTCCTGTATTGATAGATGTATTTGGAACTCTAAATCCAACACGGTTTGTGCTAGCTTCTTGAAACTTGACACAATAAAGTAGTTTCACGTTCTATCTCTACGTTTTGTTTCCTCTTAATGTAGCCCTAAGCAGTGACTGGCGAGCAACACTTTCATGGAAAGGGGTTGCCAGGTTTCCCAAAATTACAAATCTCCAGAAATCTCAGCAAATATTTTTTCACCCAAACTGGATGATACTTTCAGGTAAGGATAAGTACACTAAGGCGACTTGGTTCCCCAAATTTCGTTCTTCTATGTTGAAGCGTTCGTTTCCAGTAACAGTTTGAATTTTTAGGTTTCACTCTGTTTTCTCCTATATTGATAGATGTATTTGGAACTCTACATCCAACACGGTTTGTGCTAGCTTCTTGAAACTTGACACAATAAAGTAGTTTCACGTTCTATCTCTATGTTTTGTTTCCTCTTGATATAGCCCTAAGCAGTGACTGGCGAGAAACACTTTCATGGAAAGGGGTTGCCAGGTTTCCCAAAATTACAAATCTCCAGAAATCTCAGCAAATATTTTTTCACCCAAACTGGATGATACTTTCAGGTAATGATAAGTACACTAAGGCGACTTGGTTCCCCAAATTTCGTTCTTCTATGTTGAAGCGTTCATTTCCAGTAACAGTTTGAATTTTTAGGTTTCACTCTGTTTTCTCCTGTATTGATAGATGTATTTGGAACTCTAAATCCAACACGGTTTGTGCTAGCTTCTTGATACTTGACACAATAAAGTAGTTTCACGTTCTATCTCTATGTTTTGTTTCCTCTTGATATAGCCCTAGGCAGTGACTGGCGAGAAACACTTTCATGGAAAGGGGTTGCCCGGTTTTCCAAAATTACAAATCTCCAGAAATCTCAGCAAATATTTTTTCACCCAAACTGGATGATACTTTCAGGTAATGATAAGTACACTAAGGCGACTTGGTTCCCCAAATTTCGTTCTTCTATGTTGAAGCGCTCGTTTCCTGTAACAGTTTGAATTTTTAGGTTTCTCTCTGTTTTCTCCTATATAGATACATGTATTTGGAACTCTAAATCCAACACGGTTTGTGCTAGCTTCTTGAAACTTGACACAATAAAGTAGTTTCATGTTCTATCTCTATGTTTTGTTTCCTCTTGATATAGCAATAAGCAGTGACTGGCGAGAAACACTTTCATGGAAAGGGGTTGCCAGGTTTCCCAAAATTACAAATCTCCAGAAATCTCAGCAAATATTTTTTCACCCAAACTGGATGATACTTTCAGGTAATGATAAGTACACTAAGGCGACTTGGTTCCCCAAATTTCGTTCTTCTATGTTGAAGCGTTCGTTTCCAGTAACAGTTTGAATTTTTAGGTTTCACTCTGTTTTCTCCTATATTGATAGATGTATTTGGAACTCTAAATCCAACACGGTTTGTGCTAGCTTCTTGAAACTTGACACAATAAAGTAGTTTCACGTTCTATCTCTATGTTTTGTTTCCTCTTGATGTAGCCCTAATCAGTGACTGGCGAGAAACACTTTCATGGAAAGGGGTTGCCAGGTTTCCCAAAATTACAAATCTCCAGAAATCTCAGCAAATATTTTTTCACCCAAACTGGATGATACTTTCAGGTAATGATAAGTACACTAAGGCGACTTGGTTCCCCAAATTTCGTTCTTCTATGTTGAAGCGTTCGTTTCCAGTTACAGTTTGAATTTTTAGGTTTCACTCTGTTTTCTCCTATATTGATAGACGTATTTGGAACTCTAAATCCAACACGGTTTGTGCTAGCTTCTTGAAACTTGACACAATAAAGTAGTTTCACGTTCTATCTCTATGTTTTGTTTCCTCTTGATGTAGCCCTAAGCAGTGACTGGCGAGAAACACTTTTTTGGAAAGGGGTTGCCAGGCTTCCCAAAATTACAAATCTCCAGAAATCTCAGCAAATATTTTTTCACCCAAACTGGATGATACTTTCAGGTAATGATCAGTACACTAAGGCGACTAGGTTCCCCAAATTTTGTTCTTCTATGTTGAAACGTTCGTTTCCAGTAACAGTTTGAATTTTTAGGTTTCACTCTGTTTTCTCCTATATTGATAGATGTATTTGGAACTCTAAATCCAACACGGTTTGTGCTAGCTTCTTGAAACTTGACACAATAAAGTAGTTTCACGTTCTATCTCTACATTTTGTTTCCTCTTAATGTAGCCCTAAGCAGTGACTGGCGAGAAACACTTTCATGGAAAGGGGTTTCCAGGCTGCCCAAAATTACGAATCTCCAGAAATCTCAGCAAATATTTTTTCACCCAAACTGGATGATACTTTCAGGTCATGATCAGTACACTAAGGCGACTTGGTTCCCCAAATTTCCTTCTTCTATTTTGAAGCGCTCGTTTCCTGTAACAGTTTGAATTTTTAGGTTTCACTCTGTTTTCTCCTATATAGATACATGTATTTGGAACTCTAAATCCAACACGGTTTGTGCTAGCTTCTTGAAACTTGACACAATAAAGTAGTTTCACGTTCTATCTCTATGTTTTGTTTCCTCTTGATATAGCCCTAAGCAGTGACTGGCGAGAAACACTTTCATGGAAAGGGGTTGCCAGGTTTCCCAAAATTACAAATCTCCAGAAATCTCAGCAAATATTTTTTCACCCAAACTGGATGATACTTTCAGGTAATGATACGTACACTAAGGCGACTTGGTTCCCCAAATTTCGTTCTTCTATGTTGAAGCGTTCGTTTCCAGTAACAGTTTGAATTTTTAGGTTTCACTCTGTTTTCTCCTATATTGATAGATGTATTTGGAACTCTACATCCAACACGGTTTGTGCTAGCTTCTTGAAACTTGACACAATAAAGTAGTTTCACGTTCTATCTCCATGTTTTGTTTCCTCTTGATATAGCCCTAAGCAGTGACTGGCGAGAAACACTTTCATGGAAAGGGGTTGCCAGGTTTCCCAAAATTACAAATCTCCAGAAATCTCAGCAAATATTTTTTCACCCAAACTGGATGATACTTTCAGGTAATGATAAGTACACTAAGGCGACTTGGTTCCCCAAATTTCGTTCTTCTATGTTGAAGCGTTCGTTTCCAGTAACAGTTTGAATTTTTAGGTTTCACTCTGTTTTCTCCTATATTGATAGACGTATTTGGAACTCTAAATCCAACACGGTTTGTGCTAGCTTCTTGAAACTTGACACAATAAAGTAGTTTCACGTTCTATCTCCATGTTTTGTTTCCTCTTGATGTAGCCCTAAGCAGTGACTGGCGAGAAACACTTTCATGGAAAGGGGTTGCCAGGCTTCCCAAAATTACAAATCTCCAGAAATCTCAGCAAATATTTTTTCACCCAAACTGGATGATACTTTCAGGTAATGATCAGTACACTAAGGCGACTAGGTTCCCCAAATTTTGTTCTTCTATGTTGAAGCGTTCGTTTCCAGTAACAGTTTGAATTTTTAGGTTTCACTCTGTTTTCTCCTATATTGATAGATTTATTTGGAACTCTAAATCCAACACGGTTTGTGCTAGCTTCTTGAAACTTGACACAATAAAGTAGTTTCACGTTCTATCTCTACATTTTGTTTCCTCTTAATGTAGCCCTAAGCAGTGACTGGCGAGAAACACTTTCATGGAAAGGGGTTGCCAGGCTGCCCAAAATTACGAATCTCCAGAAATCTCAGCAAATATTTTTTCACCCAAACTGGATGATACTTTCAGGTAATGATCAGTACACTAAGGCGACTTGGTTCCCCAAATTTCCTTCTTCTATGTTGAAGCGCTCGTTTCCTGTAACAGTTTGAATTTTTAGGTTTCTCTCTGTTTTCTCCTATATAGATACATGTATTTGGAACTCTAAATCCAACACGGTTTGTGCTAGCTTCTTGAAACTTGACACAATAAAGTAGTTTCATGTTCTATCTCTATGTTTTGTTTCCTCTTGATATAGCAATAAGCAGTGACTGGCGAGAAACACTTTCATGGAAAGGGGTTGCCAGGTTTCCCAAAATTACAAATCTCCAGAAATCTCAGCAAATATTTTTTCACCCAAACTGGATGATACTTTCAGGTAATGATAAGTACACTAAGGCGACTTGGTTCCCCAAATTTCGTTCTTCTATGTTGAAGCGTTCGTTTCCATTAACAGTTTGAATTTTTAGGTTTCACTCTGTTTTCTCCTATATTGATAGATGTATTTGGAACTCTAAATCCAACACGGTTTGTGCTAGCTTCTTGAAACTTGACACAATAAAGTAGTTTCACGTTCTATCTCTATGTTTTGTTTCCTCTTGATGTAGCCCTAATCAGTGACTGGCGAGAAACACTTTCATGGAAAGGGGTTGCCAGGCTGCCCAAAATTACAAATCTCCAGAAATCTCAGCAAATATTTTTTCACCCAAACTGGATGATACTTTCAGGTAATGATCAGTACACTAAGGCGACTTGGTTCCCCAAATTTCCTTCTTCTATGTTGAAGCGTTCGTTTCTGTAACAGCTTGAATTTTTAGGTTTCACTCTGTTTTCTCCTGTATTGATAGATGTATTTGGAACTCTAAAACCAACACGGTTTGTGCTAGCTTCTTGAAACTTGACACAATAAAGTAGTTTCACGTTCTATCTCTATGTTTTGTTTCCTCTTGATATAGCCCTAGGCAGTGACTGGCGAGAAACACTTTCATGGAAAGGGGTTGCCCGGTTTTCCAAAATTACAAATCTCCAGAAATCTCAGCAAATATTTTTTCACCCAAACTGGATGATACTTTCAGGTAATGATAAGTACACTAAGGTGACTTGGTTCCCCAAATTTCGTTCTTCTATGTTGAAGCGTTCGTTTCCAGTAACAGTTTGAATTTTTAGGTTTCACTCTGTTTTCTCCTATATTGATAGATGTATTTGGAACTCTACATCCAACACGGTTTGTGCTAGCTTCTTGAAACTTGACACAATAAAGTAGTTTCACGTTCTATCTCTATGTTTTGTTTCCTCTTGATGTAGCCCTAAGCAGTGACTGGCGAGAAACACTTTCATGGAAAGGGGTTGCCAGGCTGCCCAAAATTACAAATCTCCAGAAATCTCAGCAAATATTTTTTCACCCAAACTGGATGATACTTTCAGGTAATGATCAGTACACTAAGGTGACTAGGTTCCCCAAATTTTGTTCTTCTATGTTGAAGCGTTCGTTTCCAGTAACAGTTTGAATTTTTAGGTTTCACTCTGTTTTCTCCTATATTGATAGATGTATTTGGAACTCTAAATCCAACACGGTTTGTGCTAGCTTCTTGAAACTTGACACAATAAAGTAGTTTCACGTTCTATCTCTACGTTTTGTTTCCTCTTGATGTAGCCCTAAGCAGTGACTGGCGAGAAACACTTTCATGGAAAGGGGTTGCCAGGCTGCCCAAAATTACGAATCTCCAGAAATCTCAGCAAATATTTTTTCACCCTAACTGGATGATACTTTCAGGTAATGATCAGTACACTAAGGCGACTTGGTTCCCCAAATTTCCTTCTTCTATGTTGAAGCGTTCGTTTCCTGTAACAGTTTGAATTTTTAGGTTTCACTCTGTTTTCTCCTATATTGATAGATGTATTTGGAACTCTAAATCCAACACGGTTTGTGCTAGCTTCTTGAAACTTGACACAATAAAGTAGTTTCACGTTCTATCTCTATGTTTTGTTTCCTCTTGATATAGCCCTAAGCAGTGACTGGCGAGAAACACTTTCATGGAAAGGGGTTGCCAGGTTTCCCAAAATTACAAATCTCCAGAAATCTCAGCAAATATTTTTTCACCCAAACTGGATGATACTTTCAGGTAATGATAAGTACACTAAGGCGACTTGGTTCCCCAAATTTCGTTCTTCTATGTTGAAGCGTTCGTTTCCAGTAACAGTTTGAATTTTTAGGTTTCACTCTGTTTTCTCCTATATTGATAGATGTATTTGGAACTCTAAATACAACACGGTTTGTGCTAGCTTCTTGAAACTTGACACAATAAAGTAGTTTCACGTTCTATCTCTATGTTTTGTTTCCTCTTGATGTAGCCCTAAGCAGTGACTGGCGAGAAACACTTTCATGGAAAGGGGTTACCAGGCTTCCCAAAATTACGAATCTCCAGAAATCTCAGGAAATATTTTTTCACCCAAACTGGATGATACTTTCAGGTAATGATAAGTACACTAAGGTGACTTGGTTCCCCAAATTTCGTTCTTCTATGTTGAAGCGTTCGTTTCCAGTAACAGTTTGAATTTTTAGGTTTCACTCTGTTTTCTCCTATATTGATAGATGTATTTGGAACTCTAAATCCAACACGGTTTGTGCTAGCTTCTTGAAACTTGACACAATAAAGTAGTTTCACGTTCTATCTCTATGTTTTGTTTCCTCTTGATGTAGCCCTAAGCAGTGACTGGCGAGAAACACTTTCATGGAAAGGGGTTGCCAGGCTGCCCAAAATTACGAATCTCCAGAAATCTCAGCAAATATTTTTTCACCCAAACTGGATGATACTTTCAGGTAATGATCAGTACACTAAGGCGACTAGGTTCCCCAAATTTTGTTCTTCTATGTTGAAGCGTTCGTTTCCAGTAACAGTTTGAATTTTTAGGTTTCACTCTGTTTTCTCCTGTATTGATAGATGTATTTGGAACTCTAAATCCAACACGGTTTGTGCTAGCTTCTTGAAACTTGACACAATAAAGTAGTTTCACGTTCTATCTCTACGTTTTGTTTCCTCTTAATGTAGCCCTAAGCAGTGACTGGCGAGCAACACTTTCATGGAAAGGGGTTGCCAGGTTTCCCAAAATTACAAATCTCCAGAAATCTCAGCAAATATTTTTTCACCCAAACTGGATGATTCTTTCAGGTAATGATAAGTACACTAAGGCGACTTGGTTCCCCAAATTTCGTTCTTCTATGTTGAAGCGTTCGTTTCCAGTAACAGTTTGAATTTTTAGGTTTCACTCTGTTTTCTCCTATATTGATAGATGTATTTGGAACTCTACATCCAACACGGTTTGTGCTAGCTTCTTGAAACTTGACACAATAAAGTAGTTTCACGTTCTATCTCTATGTTTTGTTTCCTCTTGATATAGCCCTAAGCAGTGACTGGCGAGAAACACTTTCATGGAAAGGGGTTGCCAGGTTTCCCAAAATTACAAATCTCCAGAAATCTCAGCAAATATTTTTTCACCCAAACTGGATGATACTTTCAGGTAATGATAAGTACACTAAGGCGACTTGGTTCCCCAAATTTCGTTCTTCTATGTTGAAGCGTTCGTTTCCAGTAACAGTTTGAATTTTTAGGTTTCACTCTGTTTTCTCCTATATTGATAGATGTATTTGGAACTCTAAATACAACACGGTTTGTGCTAGGTTCTTGAAACTTGACACAATAAAGTAGTTTCACGTTCTATCTCTATGTTTTGTTTCCTCTTGATGTAGCCCTAAGCAGTGACTGGCGAGAAACACTTTCATGGAAAGGGGTTACCAGGCTTCCCAAAATTACGAATCTCCAGAAATCTCAGGAAATATTTTTTCACCCAAACTGGATGATACTTTCAGGTAATGATCAGTACACTAAGGCGACTAGGTTCCCCAAATTTTGTTCTTCTATGTTGAAGCGTTCGTTTCCAGTAACAGTTTGAATTTTTAGGTTTCACTCTGTTTTCTCCTATATTGATAGATGTATTTGGAACTCTAAATCCAACACGGTTTGTGCTAGCTTCTTGAAACTTGACACAATAAAGTAGTTTCAAGTTCTATCTCTATGTTTTGTTTCCTCTTGATATACCCCTAAGCAGTGACTGGCGAGAAACACTTTCATGGAAAGGGGTTGCCAGGTTTCCCAAAATTACAAATCTCCAGAAATCTCAGCAAATATTTTTTCACCCAAACTGGATGATACTTTCAGGTAATGATAAGTACACTAAGGCGACTTGGTTCCCCAAATTTCGTTCTTCTATGTTGAAGCGTTCGTTTCCAGTAACAGTTTGAATTTTTAGGTTTCACTCTGTTTTCTCCTATATTGATAGATGTATTTGGAACTCTAAATCCAACACGGTTTGTGCTAGCTTCTTGAAACTTGACACAATAAAGTAGTTTCACGTTCTATCTCTATGTTTTGTTTCCTCTTGATGTAGCCCTAAGCAGTGACTGGCGAGAAACACTTTCATGGAAAGGGGTTGCCAGGCTGCCCAAAATTACGAATCTCCAGAAATCTCAGCAAATATTTTTTCACCCAAACTGGATGATACTTTCAGGTAATGATCAGTACACTAAGGCGACTTGGTTCCCCAAATTTTGTTCTTCTATGTTGAAGCGTTCGTTTCCAGTAACAGTTTGAATTTTTAGGTTTCACTCTGTTTTCTCCTGTATTGATAGATGTATTTGGAACTCTAAATCCAACACGGTTTGTGCTAGCTTCTTGAAACTTGACACAATAAAGTAGTTTCATGTTCTATCTCTACGTTTTGTTTCCTCTTAATGTAGCCCTAAGCAGTGACTGGCGAGCAACACTTTCATGGAAAGGGGTTGCCAGGTTTCCCAAAATTACAAATCTCCAGAAATCTCAGCAAATATTTTTTCACCCAAACTGGATGATACTTTCAGGTAATGATAAGTACACTAAGGCGACTTGGTTCCCCAAATTTCGTTCTTCTATGTTGAAGCGTTCGTTTCCAGTAACAGTTTGAATTTTTAGGTTTCACTCTGTTTTCTCCTATATTGATAGATGTATTTGGAACTCTACATCCAACACGGTTTGTGCTAGCTTCTTGAAACTTGACACAATAAAGTAGTTTCACGTTCTATCTCTATGTTTTGTTTCCTCTTGATATAGCCCTAAGCAGTGACTGGCGAGAAACACTTTCATGGAAAGGGGTTGCCAGGTTTCCCAAAATTACAAATCTCCAGAAATCTCAGCAAATATTTTTTCACCCAAACTGGATGATACTTTCAGGTAATGATAAGTACACTAAGGCGACTTGGTTCCCCAAATTTCGTTCTTCTATGTTGAAGCGTTCATTTCCAGTAACAGTTTGAATTTTTAGGTTTCACTCTGTTTTCTCCTGTATTGATAGATGTATTTGGAACTCTAAATACAACACGGTTTGTGCTAGCTTCTTGAAACTTGACACAATAAAGTAGTTTCACGTTCTATCTCTATGTTTTGTTTCCTCTTGATGTAGCCCTAAGCAGTGACTGGCGAGAAACACTTTCATGGAAAGGGGTTACCAGGCTTCCCAAAATTACGAATCTCCAGAAATCTCAGGAAATATTTTTTCACCCAAACTGGATGATACTTTCAGGTAATGATCAGTACACTAAGGCGACTAGGTTCCCCAAATTTTGTTCTTCTATGTTGAAGCGTTCGTTTCCAGTAACAGTTTGAATTTTTAGGTTTCACTCTGTTTTCTCCTATATTGATAGATGTATTTGGAACTCTAAATCCAACACGGTTTGTGCTAGCTTCTTGAAACTTGACACAATAAAGTAGTTTCACGTTCTATCTCTATGTTTTGTTTCCTCTTGATATAGCCCTAAGCAGTGACTGGCGAGAAACACTTTCATGGAAAGGGGTTGCCAGGTTTCCCAAAATTACAAATCTCCAGAAATCTCAGCAAATATTTTTTCACCCAAACTGGATGATACTTTCAGGTAATGATAAGTACACTAAGGCGACTTGGTTCCCCAAATTTCGTTCTTCTATGTTGAAGCGTTCGTTTCCAGTAACAGTTTGAATTTTTAGGTTTCACTCCGTTTTCTCCTATATTGATAGATGTATTTGGAACTCTAAATCCAACACGGTTTGTGCTAGCTTCTTGAAACTTGACACAATAAAGTAGTTTCACGTTCTATCTCTATGTTTTGTTTCCTCTTGATGTAGCCCTAAGCAGTGACTGGCGAGAAACACTTTCATGGAAAGGGGTTGCCAGGCTGCCCAAAATTACGAATCTCCAGAAATCTCAGCAAATATTTTTTCACCCAAACTGGATGATACTTTCAGGTAATGATCAGTACACTAAGGCGACTAGGTTCCCCAAATTTTGTTCTTCTATGTTGAAGCGTTCGTTTCCAGTAACAGTTTGAATTTTTAGGTTTCACTCTGTTTTCTCCTGTATTGATAGATGTATTTGGAACTCTAAATCCAACACGGTTTGTGCTAGCTTCTTGAAACTTGACACAATAAAGTAGTTTCACGTTCTATCTCTACGTTTTGTTTCCTCTTAATGTAGCCCTAAGCAGTGACTGGCGAGCAACACTTTCATGGAAAGGGGTTGCCAGGTTTCCCAAAATTACAAATCTCCAGAAATCTCAGCAAATATTTTTTCACCCAAACTGGATGATACTTTCAGGTAATGATAAGTACACTAAGGCGACTTGGTTCCCCAAATTTCGTTCTTCTATGTTGAAGCGTTCGTTTCCAGTAACAGTTTGAATTTTTAGGTTTCACTCTGTTTTCTCCTATATTGATAGATGTATTTGGAACTCTACATCCAACACGGTTTGTGCTAGCTTCTTGAAACTTGACACAATAAAGTAGTTTCACGTTCTATCTCTATGTTTTGTTTCCTCTTGATATAGCCCTAAGCAGTGACTGGCGAGAAACACTTTCATGGAAAGGGGTTGCCAGGTTTCCCAAAATTACAAATCTCCAGAAATCTCAGCAAATATTTTTTCACCCAAACTGGATGATACTTTCAGGTAATGATAAGTACACTAAGGCGACTTGGTTCCCCAAATTTCGTTCTTCTATGTTGAAGCGTTCATTTCCAGTAACAGTTTGAATTTTTAGGTTTCACTCTGTTTTCTCCTGTATTGATAGATGTATTTGGAACTCTAAATCCAACACGGTTTGTGCTAGCTTCTTGAAACTTGACACAATAAAGTAGTTTCACGTTCTATCTCTATGTTTTGTTTCCTCTTGATGTAGCCCTAAGCAGTGACTGGCGAGAAAAACTTTCATGGAAAGGGGTTGCCAGGCTTCCCAAAATTACAAATCTCCAGAAATCTCAGCAAATATTTTTTCACCCAAACTGGATGATACTTTCAGGTAATGATCAGTACACTAAGGCGACTAGGTTCCCCAAATTTTGTTCTTCTATGTTGAAGCGTTCGTTTCCAGTAACAGTTTGAATTTTTAGGTTTCACTCTGTTTTCTCCTATATTGATAGATGTATTTGGAACTCTAAATCCAACACGGTTTGTGCTAGCTTCTTGAAACTTGACACAATAAAGTAGTTTCACGTTCTCTCTCTACGTTTTGTTTCCTCTTAATGTAGCCCTAAGCAGTGACTGGCGAGAAACATTTTCATGAAAAGGGGTTGCCAGGCTGCCCAAAATTACGAATCTCCAGAAATCTCAGCAAATATTTTTTCACCCTAACTGGATGATACTTTCAGGTAATGATCAGTACACTAAGGCGACTTGGTTCCCCAAATTTTCTTCTTCTATGTTGAAGCGTTCGTTTCCTGTAACAGTTTGAATTTTTAGGTTTCACTCTGTTTTCTCCTATATTGATAGATGTATTTGGAACTCTAAATCCAACACGGTTTGTGCTAGCTTCTTGAAACTTGACACAATAAAGTAGTTTCACGTTCTATCTCTATGTTTTGTTTCCTCTTGATATAGCCCTAAGCAGTGACTGGCGAGAAACACTTTCATGGAAAGGGGTTGCCAGGTTTCCCAAAATTACAAATCTCCAGAAATCTTAGCAAATATTTTTTCACCCAAACTGGATGATACTTTCAGGTAATGATAAGTACACTAAGGCGACTTGGTTCCCCAAATTTCGTTCTTCTATGTTGAAGGGTTCGTTTCCAGTAACAGTTTGAATTTTTAGGTTTCACTCTGTTTTCTCCTATATTGATAGATGTATTTGGAACTCTAAATCCAACACGGTTTGTGCTAGCTTCTTGAAACTTGACACAATAAAGTAGTTTCACGTTCTATCTCTATGTTTTGTTTCCTCTTGATGTAGCCCTAAGCAGTGACTGGCGAGAAACACTTTCATGGAAAGGGGTTGCCAGGCTGCCCAAAATTACGAATCTCCAGAAATCTCAGCAAATATTTTTTCACCCAAACTGGATGATACTTTCAGGTAATGATCAGTACACTAAGGCGACTAGGTTCCCCAAATTTTGTTCTTCTATGTTGAAGCGTTCGTTTCCAGTAACAGTTTGAATTTTTAGGTTTCACTCTGTTTTCTCCTGTATTGATAGATGTATTTGGAACTCTAAATCCAACACGGTTTGTGCTAGCTTCTTGAAACTTGACACAATAAAGTAGTTTCACGTTCTATCTCTACGTTTTGTTTCCTCTTAATGTAGCCCTAAGCAGTGACTGGCGAGCAACACTTTCATGGAAAGGGGTTGCCAGGTTTCCCAAAATTACAAATCTCCAGAAATCTCAGCAAATATTTTTTCACCCAAACTGGATGATACTTTCAGGTAATGATAAGTACACTAAGGCGACTTGGTTCCCCAAATTTCGTTCTTCTATGTTGAAGCGTTCGTTTCCAGTAACAGTTTGAATTTTTAGGTTTCACTCTGTTTTCTCCTATATTGATAGATGTATTTGGAACTCTACATCCAACACGGTTTGTGCTAGCTTCTTGAAACTTGACACAATAAAGTAGTTTCACGTTCTATCTCTATGTTTTGTTTCCTCTTGATATAGCCCTAAGCAGTGACTGGCGAGAAACACTTTCATGGAAAGGGGTTGCCAGGTTTCCCAAAATTACAAATCTCCAGAAATCTCAGCAAATATTTTTTCACCCAAACTGGATGATACTTTCAGGTAATGATAAGTACACTAAGGCGACTTGGTTCCCCAAATTTCGTTCTTCTATGTTGAAGCGTTCATTTCCAGTAACAGTTTGAATTTTTAGGTTTCACTCTGTTTTCTCCTGTATTGATAGATGTATTTGGAACTCTAAATCCAACACGGTTTGTGCTAGCTTCTTGAAACTTGACACAATAAAGTAGTTTCACGTTCTATCTCTATGTTTTGTTTCCTCTTGATATAGCCCTAGGCAGTGACTGGCGAGAAACACTTTCATGGAAAGGGGTTGCCCGGTTTTCCAAAATTACAAATCTCCAGAAATCTCAGCAAATATTTTTTCACCCAAACTGGATGATACTTTCAGGTAATGATAAGTACACTAAGGCGACTTGGTTCCCCAAATTTCGTTCTTCTATGTTGAAGCGTTCGTTTCCAGTAACAGTTTGAATTTTTAGGTTTCACTCTGTTTTCTCCTATATTGATAGATGTATTTGGAACTCTACATCCAACACGGTTTGTGCTAGCTTCTTGAAACTTGACACAATAAAGTAGTTTCACGTTCTATCTCTATGTTTTGTTTCCTCTTGATATAGCCCTAAGCAGTGACTGGCGAGAAACACTTTCATGGAAAGGGGTTGCCAGGTTTCCCAAAATTACAAATCTCCAGAAATCTCAGCAAATACTTTTTCACCCAAACTGGATGATACTTTCAGGTAATGATAAGTACACTAAGGCGACTTGGTTCCCCAAATTTCGTTCTTCTATGTTGAAGCGTTCATTTCCAGTAACAGTTTGAATTTTTAGGTTTCACTCTGTTTTCTCCTATATTGATAGACGTATTTGGAACTCTAAATCCAACACGGTTTGTGCTAGCTTCTTGAAACTTGACACAATAAAGTAGTTTCACGTTCTATCTCTATGTTTTGTTTCCTCTTGATGTAGCCCTAAGCAGTGACTGGCGAGAAAAACTTTCATGGAAAGGGGTTGCCAGGCTTCCCAAAATTACAAATCTCCAGAAATCTCAGCAAATATTTTTTCACCCAAACTGGATGATACTTTCAGGTAATGATCAGTACACTAAGGCGACTAGGTTCCCCAAATTTTGTTCTTCTATGTTGAAGCGTTCGTTTCCAGTAACAGTTTGAATTTTTAGGTTTCACTCTGTTTTCTCCTATATTGATAGATGTATTTGGAACTCTAAATCCAACACGGTTTGTGCTAGCTTCTTGAAACTTGACACAATAAAGTAGTTTCACGTTCTCTCTCTACGTTTTGTTTCCTCTTAATGTAGCCCTAAGCAGTGACTGGCGAGAAACATTTTCATGAAAAGGGGTTGCCAGGCTGCCCAAAATTACGAATCTCCAGAAATCTCAGCAAATATTTTTTCACCCTAACTGGATGATACTTTCAGGTAATGATCAGTACACTAAGGCGACTTGGTTCCCCAAATTTTCTTCTTCTATGTTGAAGCGTTCGTTTCCTGTAACAGTTTGAATTTTTAGGTTTCACTCTGTTTTCTCCTATATTGATAGATGTATTTGGAACTCTAAATCCAACACGGTTTGTGCTAGCTTCTTGAAACTTGACACAATAAAGTAGTTTCACGTTCTATCTCTATGTTTTGTTTCCTCTTGATATAGCCCTAAGCAGTGACTGGCGAGAAACACTTTCATGGAAAGGGGTTGCCAGGTTTCCCAAAATTACAAATCTCCAGAAATCTTAGCAAATATTTTTTCACCCAAACTGGATGATACTTTCAGGTAATGATAAGTACACTAAGGCGACTTGGTTCCCCAAATTTCGTTCTTCTATGTTGAAGGGTTCGTTTCCAGTAACAGTTTGAATTTTTAGGTTTCACTCTGTTTTCTCCTATATTGATAGATGTATTTGGAACTCTAAATCCAACACGGTTTGTGCTAGCTTCTTGAAACTTGACACAATAAAGTAGTTTCACGTTCTATCTCTATGTTTTGTTTCCTCTTGATGTAGCCCTAAGCAGTGACTGGCGAGAAACACTTTCATGGAAAGGGGTTACCAGGCTTCCCAAAATTACGAATCTCCAGAAATCTCAGGAAATATTTTTTCACCCAAACTGGATGATACTTTCAGGTAATGATCAGTACACTAAGGCGACTAGGTTCCCCAAATTTTGTTCTTCTATGTTGAAGCGTTCGTTTCCAGTAACAGTTTGAATTTTTAGGTTTCACTCTGTTTTCTCCTATATTGATAGATGTATTTGGAACTCTAAATCCAACACGGTTTGTGCTAGCTTCTTGAAACTTGACACAATAAAGTAGTTTCACGTTCTATCTCTATGTGTTGTTTCCTCTTGATATAGCCCTAAGCAGTGACTGGCGAGAAACACTTTCATGGAAAGGGGTTGCCAGTTTTCCCAAAATTACAAATCTCCAGAAATCTCAGCAAATATTTTTTCACCCAAACTGGATGATACTTTCAGGTAATGATAAGTACACTAAGGCGACTTGGTTTTCCAAATTTCGTTCTTCTATGTTGAAGCGTTCGTTTCCAGTAACAGTTTGAATTTTTAGGTTTCACTCTGTTTTCTCCTATATTGATAGATGTATTTAGAACTCTAAATCCAACACGGTTTGTGCTAGCTTCTTGAAACTTGACACAATAAAGTAGTTTCACGTTCTATCTCTATGTTTTGTTTCCTCTTGATGTAGCCCTAAGCAGTGACTGGCGAGAAACACTTTCATGGAAAGGGGTTGCCAGGCTGCCCAAAATTACGAATCTCCAGAAATCTCAGCAAATATTTTTTCACCCAAACTGGATGATACTTTCAGGTAATGATCAGTACACTAAGGCGACTTGGTTCCCCAAATTTCGTTCTTCTATGTTGAAGCGTTCGTTTCCAGTAACAGTTTGAATTTTTAGGTTTCACTCTGTTTTCTCCTATATTGATAGACGTATTTGGAACTCTAAATCCAACACGGTTTGTGCTAGCTTCTTGAAACTTGACACAATAAAGTAGTTTCACGTTCTATCTCTATGTTTTGTTTCCTCTTGATGTAGCCCTAAGCAGTGACTGGCGAGAAACATTTTCATGGAAAGGGGTTGCCAGGCTTCCCAAAATTACAAATCTCCAGAAATCTCAGCAAATATTTTTTCACCCAAACTGGATGATACTTTCAGGTAATGATCAGTACACTAAGGCGACTAGGTTCCCCAAATTTTGTTCTTCTATGTTGAAGCGTTCGTTTCCAGTAACAGTTTGAATTTTTAGGTTTCACTCTGTTTTCTCGTATATTGATAGATGTATTTGGAACTCTAAATCCAACACGGTTTGTGCTAGCTTCTTGAAACTTGACACAATAAAGTAGTTTCACGTTCTATCTCTATGTTTTGTTTCCTCTTGATATAGCCCTAAGCAGTGACTGGCGAGAAACACTTTCATGGAAAGGGGTTGCCAGGTTTCCCAAAATTACAAATCTCCAGAAATCTCAGCAAATATTTTTCCACCCAAACTGGATGATACTTTCAGGTAATGATAAGTACACTAAGGCGACTTGGTTCCCCAAATTTCGTTCTTCTATGTTGAAGTGTTCATTTCCAGTAACAGTTTGAATTTTTAGGTTTCACTCTGTTTTCTCCTGTATTGATAGATGTATTTGGAACTCTAAATCCAACACGGTTTGTGCTAGCTTCTTGAAACTTGACACAATAAAGTAGTTTCACGTTCTATCTCTATGTTTTGTTTCCTCTTGATATAGCCCTAGGCAGTGACTGGCGAGAAACACTTTCATGGAAAGGGGTTGCCCGGTTTTCCAAAATTACAAATCTCCAGAAATCTCAGCAAATATTTTTTCACCCAAACTGGATGATACTTTCAGGTAATGATAAGTACACTAAGGCGACTTGGTTCCCCAAATTTCGTTCTTCTATGTTGAAGCGTTCGTTTCCAGTAACAGTTTGAATTTTTAGGTTTCACTCTGTTTTCTCCTATATTGATAGATGTATTTGGAACTCTACATCCAACACGGTTTGTGCTAGCTTCTTGAAACTTGACACAATAAAGTAGTTTCACGTTCTATCTCTATGTTTTGTTTCCTCTTGATATAGCCCTAAGCAGTGACTGGCGAGAAACACTTTCATGGAAAGGGGTTGCCAGGTTTCCGAAAATTACAAATCTCCAGAAATCTCAGCAAATATTTTTTCACCCAAACTGGATGATACTTTCAGGTAATGATAAGTACACTAAGGCGACTTGGTTCCCCAAATTTCGTTCTTCTATGTTGAAGCGTTCATTTCCAGTAACAGTTTGAATTTTTAGGTTTCACTCTGTTTTCTCCTATATTGATAGACGTATTTGGAACTCTAAATCCAACACGGTTTGTGCTAGCTTCTTGAAACTTGACACAATAAAGTAGTTTCACGTTCTATCTCTATGTTTTGTTTCCTCTTGATGTAGCCCTAAGCAGTGACTGGCGAGAAACACTTTCATGGAAAGGGGTTGCCAGGCTTCCCAAAATTACAAATCTCCAGAAATCTCAGCAAATATTTTTTCACCCAAACTGGATGATACTTTCAGGTAATGATCAGTACACTAAGGCGACTAGGTTCCCCAAATTTCGTTCTTCTATGTTGAAGCGTTCGTTTCCAGTAACAGTTTGAATTTTTAGGTTTCACTCTGTTTTCTCCTATATTGATAGATGTATTTGGAACTCTAAATCCAACACGGTTTGTGCTAGCTTCTTGAAACTTGACACAATAAAGTAGTTTCACGTTCTATCTCTATGTTTTGTTTCCTCTTGATGTAGCCCTAAGCAGTGACTGGCGAGAAACACTTTCATGGAAAGGGGTTACCAGGCTTCCCAAAATTACGAATCTCCAGAAATCTCAGGAAATATTTTTTCACCCAAACTGGATGATACTTTCAGGTAATGATCAGTACACTAAGGCGACTAGGTTCCCCAAATTTTGTTCTTCTATGTTGAAGCGTTCGTTTCCAGTAACAGTTTGAATTTTTAGGTTTCACTCTGTTTTCTCCTATATTGATAGATGTATTTGGAACTCTAAATCCAACACGGTTTGTGCTAGCTTCTTGAAACTTGACACAATAAAGTAGTTTCACGTTCTATCTCTATGTTTTGTTTCCTCTTGATATAGCCCTAAGCAGTGACTGGCGAGAAACACTTTCATGGAAAGGGGTTGCCAGTTTTCCCAAAATTACAAATCTCCAGAAATCTCAGCAAATATTTTTTCACCCAAACTGGATGATACTTTCAGGTAATGATAAGTACACTAAGGCGACTTGGTTCCCCAAATTTCGTTCTTCTATGTTGAAGCGTTCGTTTCCAGTAACAGTTTGAATTTTTAGGTTTCACTCTGTTTTCTCCTATATTGATAGATGTATTTGGAACTCTAAATCCAACACGGTTTGTGCTAGCTTCTTGAAACTTGACACAATAAAGTAGTTTCACGTTCTATCTCTATGTTTTGTTTCCTCTTGATGTAGCCCTAAGCAGTGACTGGCGAGAAACACTTTCATGGAAAGGGGTTGCCAGGCTGCCCAAAATTACGAATCTCCAGAAATCTCAGCAAATATTTATTCACCCAAACTGGATGATACTTTCAGGTAATGATCAGTACACTAAGGCGACTTGGTTCCCCAAATTTCGTTCTTCTATGTTGAAGCGTTCGTTTCCAGTAACAGTTTGAATTTTTAGGTTTCACTCTGTTTTCTCCTATATTGATAGACGTATTTGGAACTCTAAATCCAACACGGTTTGTGCTAGCTTCTTGAAACTTGACACAATAAAGTAGTTTCACGTTCTATCTCTATGTTTTGTTTCCTCTTGATGTAGCCCTAAGCAGTGACTGGCGAGAAACACTTTCATGGAAAGGGGTTGCCAGGCTTCCCAAAATTACAAATCTCCAGAAATCTCAGCAAATATTTTTTCACCCAAACTGGATGATACTTTCAGGTAATGATCAGTACACTAAGGCGACTAGGTTCCCCAAATTTTGTTCTTCTATGTTGAAGCGTTCATTTCCAGTAACAGTTTGAATTTTTAGGTTTCACTCTGTTTTCTCCTATATTGATAGATGTATTTGGAACTCTACATCCAACACGGTTTGTGCTAGCTTCTTGAAACTTGACACAATAAAGTAGTTTCACGTTCTATCTCTGTTTTGTTTCCTCTTGATATAGCCCTAAGCAGTGACTGGCGAGAAACACTTTCATGGAAAGGGGTTGCCAGGTTTCCCAAAATTACAAATCTCCAGAAATCTCAGCAAATATTTTTTCACCCAAACTGGATGATACTTTCAGGTAATGATAAGTACACTAAGGCGACTTGGTTCCCCAAATTTCGTTCTTCTATGTTGAAGCGTTCATTTCCAGTAACAGTTTGAATTTTTAGGTTTCACTCTTTTCTCCTATATTGATAGACGTATTTGGAACTCTAAATCCAACACGGTTTGTGCTAGCTTCTTGAAACTTGACACAATAAAGTAGTTTCACGTTCTATCTCTATGTTTTCTTTCCTCTTGATGTAGCCCTAAGCAGTGACTGGCGAGAAACACTTTCATGGAAAGGGGTTGCCAGGCTTCCCAAAATTACAAATCTCCAGAAATCTCAGCAAATATTTTTTCACCCAAACTGGATGATACTTTCAGGTAATGATCAGTACACTAAGGCGACTAGGTTCCCCAAATTTTGTTCTTCTATGTTGAAGCGTTCGTTTCCAGTAACAGTTTGAATTTTTAGGTTTCACTCTGTTTTCTCCTGTATTGATAGATGTATTTGGAACTCTAAATCCAACACGGTTTGTGCTAGCTTCTTGAAACTTGACACAATAAAGTAGTTTCACGTTCTATCTCTACGTTTTGTTTCCTCTTAATGTAGCCCTAAGCAGTGACTGGCGAGCAACACTTTCATGGAAAGGGGTTGCCAGGTTTCCCAAAATTACAAATCTCCAGAAATCTCAGCAAATATTTTTTTCACCCAAACTGGATGATACTTTCAGGTAATGATAAGTACACTAAGGCGACTTGGTTCCCCAAATTTCGTTCTTCTATGTTGAAGCGTTCGTTTCCAGTAACAGTTTGAATTTTTAGGTTTCACTCTGTTTTCTCCTATATTGATAGATGTATTTGGAACTCTACATCCAACACGGTTTGTGCTAGCTTCTTGAAACTTGACACAATAAAGTAGTTTCACGTTCTATCTCTATGTTTTGTTTCCTCTTGATATAGCCCTAAGCAGTGACTGGCGAGAAACACTTTCATGGAAAGGGGTTGCCAGGTTTCCCAAAATTACAAATCTCCAGAAATCTCAGCAAATATTTTTTCACCCAAACTGGATGATACTTTCAGGTAATGATAAGTACACTAAGGCGACTTGGTTCCCCAAATTTCGTTCTTCTATGTTGAAGCGTTCATTTCCAGTAACAGTTTGAATTTTTAGGTTTCACTCTGTTTTCTCCTGTATTGATAGATGTATTTGGAACTCTAAATCCAACACGGTTTGTGCTAGCTTCTTGAAACTTGACACAATAAAGTAGTTTCACGTTCTATCTCTATGTTTTGTTTCCTCTTGATATAGCCCTAGGCAGTGACTGGCGAGAAACACTTTCATGGAAAGGGGTTGCCCGGTTTTCCAAAATTACAAATCTCCAGAAATCTCAGCAAATATTTTTTCACCCAAACTGGATGATACTTTCAGGTAATGATAAGTACACTAAGGCGACTTGGTTCCCCAAATTTCGTTCTTCTATGTTGAAGCGTTCGTTTCCAGTAACAGTTTGAATTTTTAGGTTTCACTCTGTTTTCTCCTATATTGATAGATGTATTTGGAACTCTACATCCAACACGGTTTGTGCTAGCTTCTTGAAACTTGACACAATAAAGTAGTTTCACGTTCTATCTCTATGTTTTGTTTCCTCTTGATGTAGCCCTAAGCAGTGACTGGCGAGAAAAACTTTCATGGAAAGGGGTTGCCAGGCTTCCCAAAATTACAAATCTCCAGAAATCTCAGCAAATATTTTTTCACCCAAACTGGATGATACTTTCAGGTAATGATCAGTACACTAAGGCGACTAGGTTCCCCAAATTTTGTTCTTCTATGTTGAAGCGTTCGTTTCCAGTAACAGTTTGAATTTTTAGGTTTCACTCTGTTTTCTCCTATATTGATAGATGTATTTGGAACTCTAAATCCAACACGGTTTGTGCTAGCTTCTTGAAACTTGACACAATAAAGTAGTTTCACGTTCTCTCTCTACGTTTTGTTTCCTCTTAATGTAGCCCTAAGCAGTGACTGGCGAGAAACATTTTCATGAAAAGGGGTTGCCAGGCTGCCCAAAATTACGAATCTCCAGAAATCTCAGCAAATATTTTTTCACCCTAACTGGATGATACTTTCAGGTAATGATCAGTACACTAAGGCGACTTGGTTCCCCAAATTTCGTTCTTCTATGTTGAAGGGTTCGTTTCCAGTAACAGTTTGAATTTTTAGGTTTCACTCTGTTTTCTCCTATATTGATAGATGTATTTGGAACTCTAAATCCAACACGGTTTGTGCTAGCTTCTTGAAACTTGACACAATAAAGTAGTTTCACGTTCTATCTCTATGTGTTGTTTCCTCTTGATATAGCCCTAAGCAGTGACTGGCGAGAAACACTTTCATGGAAAGGGGTTGCCAGTTTTCCCAAAATTACAAATCTCCAGAAATCTCAGCAAATATTTTTTCACCCAAACTGGATGATACTTTCAGGTAATGATAAGTACACTAAGGCGACTTGGTTTTCCAAATTTCGTTCTTCTATGTTGAAGCGTTCGTTTCCAGTAACAGTTTGAATTTTTAGGTTTCACTCTGTTTTCTCCTATATTGATAGATGTATTTAGAACTCTAAATCCAACACGGTTTGTGCTAGCTTCTTGAAACTTGACACAATAAAGTAGTTTCACGTTCTATCTCTATGTTTTGTTTCCTCTTGATGTAGCCCTAAGCAGTGACTGGCGAGAAACACTTTCATGGAAAGGGGTTGCCAGGCTGCCCAAAATTACGAATCTCCAGAAATCTCAGCAAATATTTTTTCACCCAAACTGGATGATACTTTCAGGTAATGATCAGTACACTAAGGCGACTTGGTTCCCCAAATTTCGTTCTTCTATGTTGAAGCGTTCGTTTCCAGTAACAGTTTGAATTTTTAGGTTTCACTCTGTTTTCTCCTATATTGATAGACGTATTTGGAACTCTAAATCCAACACGGTTTGTGCTAGCTTCTTGAAACTTGACACAATAAAGTAGTTTCACGTTCTATCTCTATGTTTTGTTTCCTCTTGATGTAGCCCTAAGCAGTGACTGGCGAGAAACACTTTCATGGAAAGGGGTTGCCAGGCTTCCCAAAATTACAAATCTCCAGAAATCTCAGCAAATATTTTTTCACCCAAACTGGATGATACTTTCAGGTAATGATCAGTACACTAAGGCGACTAGGTTCCCCAAATTTTGTTCTTCTATGTTGAAGCGTTCGTTTCCAGTAACAGTTTGAATTTTTAGGTTTCACTCTGTTTTCTCCTATATTGATAGATGTATTTGGAACTCTAAATCCAACACGGTTTGTGCTAGCTTCTTGAAACTTGACACAATAAAGTAGTTTCACGTTCTATCTCTATGTTTTGTTTCCTCTTGATATAGCCCTAAGCAGTGACTGGCGAGAAACACTTTCATGGAAAGGGGTTGCCAGGTTTCCCAAAATTACAAATCTCCAGAAATCTCAGCAAATATTTTTCCACCCAAACTGGATGATACTTTCAGGTAATGATAAGTACACTAAGGCGACTTGGTTCCCCAAATTTCGTTCTTCTATGTTGAAGTGTTCATTTCCAGTAACAGTTTGAATTTTTAGGTTTCACTCTGTTTTCTCCTGTATTGATAGATGTATTTGGAACTCTAAATCCAACACGGTTTGTGCTAGCTTCTTGAAACTTGACACAATAAAGTAGTTTCACGTTCTATCTCTATGTTTTGTTTCCTCTTGATATAGCCCTAGGCAGTGACTGGCGAGAAACACTTTCATGGAAAGGGGTTGCCCGGTTTTCCAAAATTACAAATCTCCAGAAATCTCAGCAAATATTTTTTCACCCAAACTGGATGATACTTTCAGGTAATGATAAGTACACTAAGGCGACTTGGTTCCCCAAATTTCGTTCTTCTATGTTGAAGCGTTCGTTTCCAGTAACAGTTTGAATTTTTAGGTTTCACTCTGTTTTCTCCTATATTGATAGATGTATTTGGAACTCTACATCCAACACGGTTTGTGCTAGCTTCTTGAAACTTGACACAATAAAGTAGTTTCACGTTCTATCTCTATGTTTTGTTTCCTCTTGATATAGCCCTAAGCAGTGACTGGCGAGAAACACTTTCATGGAAAGGGGTTGCCAGGTTTCCGAAAATTACAAATCTCCAGAAATCTCAGCAAATATTTTTTCACCCAAACTGGATGATACTTTCAGGTAATGATAAGTACACTAAGGCGACTTGGTTCCCCAAATTTCGTTCTTCTATGTTGAAGCGTTCATTTCCAGTAACAGTTTGAATTTTTAGGTTTCACTCTGTTTTCTCCTATATTGATAGACGTATTTGGAACTCTAAATCCAACACGGTTTGTGCTAGCTTCTTGAAACTTGACACAATAAAGTAGTTTCACGTTCTATCTCTATGTTTTGTTTCCTCTTGATGTAGCCCTAAGCAGTGACTGGCGAGAAACACTTTCATGGAAAGGGGTTGCCAGGCTTCCCAAAATTACAAATCTCCAGAAATCTCAGCAAATATTTTTTCACCCAAACTGGATGATACTTTCAGGTAATGATCAGTACACTAAGGCGACTAGGTTCCCCAAATTTTGTTCTTCTATGTTGAAGCGTTCGTTTCCAGTAACAGTTTGAATTTTTAGGTTTCACTCTGTTTTCTCCTGTATTGATAGATGTATTTGGAACTCTAAATCCAACACGGTTTGTGCTAGCTTCTTGAAACTTGACACAATAAAGTAGTTTCACGTTCTATCTCTACGTTTTGTTTCCTCTTAATGTAGCCCTAAGCAGTGACTGGCGAGCAACACTTTCATGGAAAGGGGTTGCCAGGTTTCCCAAAATTACAAATCTCCAGAAATCTCAGCAAATATTTTTTTCACCCAAACTGGATGATACTTTCAGGTAATGATAAGTACACTAAGGCGACTTGGTTCCCCAAATTTCGTTCTTCTATGTTGAAGCGTTCGTTTCCAGTAACAGTTTGAATTTTTAGGTTTCACTCTGTTTTCTCCTATATTGATAGATGTATTTGGAACTCTACATCCAACACGGTTTGTGCTAGCTTCTTGAAACTTGACACAATAAAGTAGTTTCACGTTCTATCTCTATGTTTTGTTTCCTCTTGATATAGCCCTAAGCAGTGACTGGCGAGAAACACTTTCATGGAAAGGGGTTGCCAGGTTTCCCAAAATTACAAATCTCCAGAAATCTCAGCAAATATTTTTTCACCCAAACTGGATGATACTTTCAGGTAATGATAAGTACACTAAGGCGACTTGGTTCCCCAAATTTCGTTCTTCTATGTTGAAGCGTTCATTTCCAGTAACAGTTTGAATTTTTAGGTTTCACTCTGTTTTCTCCTGTATTGATAGATGTATTTGGAACTCTAAATCCAACACGGTTTGTGCTAGCTTCTTGAAACTTGACACAATAAAGTAGTTTCACGTTCTATCTCTATGTTTTGTTTCCTCTTGATATAGCCCTAGGCAGTGACTGGCGAGAAACACTTTCATGGAAAGGGGTTGCCCGGTTTTCCAAAATTACAAATCTCCAGAAATCTCAGCAAATATTTTTTCACCCAAACTGGATGATACTTTCAGGTAATGATAAGTACACTAAGGCGACTTGGTTCCCCAAATTTCGTTCTTCTATGTTGAAGCGTTCATTTCCAGTAACAGTTTGAATTTTTAGGTTTCACTCTGTTTTCTCCTATATTGATAGATGTATTTGGAACTCTACATCCAACACGGTTTGTGCTAGCTTCTTGAAACTTGACACAATAAAGTAGTTTCACGTTCTATCTCTATGTTTTGTTTCCTCTTGATATAGCCCTAAGCAGTGACTGGCGAGAAACACTTTCATGGAAAGGGGTTGCCAGGTTTCCCAAAATTACAAATCTCCAGAAATCTCAGCAAATATTTTTTCACCCAAACTGGATGATACTTTCAGGTAATGATAAGTACACTAAGGCGACTTGGTTCCCCAAATTTCGTTCTTCTATGTTGAAGCGTTCATTTCCAGTAACAGATTGAATTTTTAGGTTTCACTCTGTTTTCTCCTATATTGATAGACGTATTTGGAACTCTAAATCCAACACGGTTTGTGCTAGCTTCTTGAAACTTGACACAATAAAGTAGTTTCACGTTCTATCTCTATGTTTTGTTTCCTCTTGATGTAGCCCTAAGCAGTGACTGGCGAGAAAAACTTTCATGGAAAGGGGTTGCCAGGCTTCCCAAAATTACAAATCTCCAGAAATCTCAGCAAATATTTTTTCACCCAAACTGGATGATACTTTCAGGTAATGATCAGTACACTAAGGCGACTAGGTTCCCCAAATTTTGTTCTTCTATGTTGAAGCGTTCGTTTCCAGTAACAGTTTGAATTTTTAGGTTTCACTCTGTTTTCTCCTATATTGATAGATGTATTTGGAACTCTAAATCCAACACGGTTTGTGCTAGCTTCTTGAAACTTGACACAATAAAGTAGTTTCACGTTCTCTCTCTACGTTTTGTTTCCTCTTAATGTAGCCCTAAGCAGTGACTGGCGAGAAACATTTTCATGAAAAGGGGTTGCCAGGCTGCCCAAAATTACGAATCTCCAGAAATCTCAGCAAATATTTTTTCACCCTAACTGGATGATACTTTCAGGTAATGATCAGTACACTAAGGCGACTTGGTTCCCCAAATTTTCTTCTTCTATGTTGAAGCGTTCGTTTCCTGTAACAGTTTGAATTTTTAGGTTTCACTCTGTTTTCTCCTATATTGATAGATGTATTTGGAACTCTAAATCCAACACGGTTTGTGCTAGCTTCTTGAAACTTGACACAATAAAGTAGTTTCACGTTCTATCTCTATGTTTTGTTTCCTCTTGATATAGCCCTAAGCAGTGACTGGCGAGAAACACTTTCATGGAAAGGGGTTGCCAGGTTTCCCAAAATTACAAATCTCCAGAAATCTTAGCAAATATTTTTTCACCCAAACTGGATGATACTTTCAGGTAATGATAAGTACACTAAGGCGACTTGGTTCCCCAAATTTCGTTCTTCTATGTTGAAGGGTTCGTTTCCAGTAACAGTTTGAATTTTTAGGTTTCACTCTGTTTTCTCCTATATTGATAGATGTATTTGGAACTCTAAATCCAACACGGTTTGTGCTAGCTTCTTGAAACTTGACACAATAAAGTAGTTTCACGTTCTATCTCTATGTGTTGTTTCCTCTTGATATAGCCCTAAGCAGTGACTGGCGAGAAACACTTTCATGGAAAGGGGTTGCCAGTTTTCCCAAAATTACAAATCTCCAGAAATCTCAGCAAATATTTTTTCACCCAAACTGGATGATACTTTCAGGTAATGATAAGTACACTAAGGCGACTTGGTTCCCCAAATTTCGTTCTTCTATGTTGAAGCGTTCGTTTCCAGTAACAGTTTGAATTTTTAGGTTTCACTCTGTTTTCTCCTATATTGATAGATGTATTTAGAACTCTAAATCCAACACGGTTTGTGCTAGCTTCTTGAAACTTGACACAATAAAGTAGTTTCACGTTCTATCTCTATGTTTTGTTTCCTCTTGATGTAGCCCTAAGCAGTGACTGGCGAGAAACACTTTCATGGAAAGGGGTTGCCAGGCTGCCCAAAATTACGAATCTCCAGAAATCTCAGCAAATATTTTTTCACCCAAACTGGATGATACTTTCAGGTAATGATCAGTACACTAAGGCGACTTGGTTCCCCAAATTTCGTTCTTCTATGTTGAAGCGTTCGTTTCCAGTAACAGTTTGAATTTTTAGGTTTCACTCTGTTTTCTCCTATATTGATAGACGTATTTGGAACTCTAAATCCAACACGGTTTGTGCTAGCTTCTTGAAACTTGACACAATAAAGTAGTTTCACGTTCTATCTCTATGTTTTGTTTCCTCTTGATGTAGCCCTAAGCAGTGACTGGCGAGAAACACTTTCATGGAAAGGGGTTGCCAGGCTTCCCAAAATTACAAATCTCCAGAAATCTCAGCAAATATTTTTTCACCCAAACTGGATGATACTTTCAGGTAATGATCAGTACACTAAGGCGACTAGGTTCCCCAAATTTTGTTCTTCTATGTTGAAGCGTTCGTTTCCAGTAACAGTTTGAATTTTTAGGTTTCACTCTGTTTTCTCCTATATTGATAGTCGTATTTGGAACTCTAAATCCAACACGGTTTGTGCTAGCTTCTTGAAACTTGACACAATAAAGTAGTTTCACGTTCTATCTCTATGTTTTGTTTCCTCTTGATATAGCCCTAGGCAGTGACTGGCGAGAAACACTTTCATGGAAAGGGGTTGCCCGGTTTTCCAAAATTACAAATCTCCAGAAATCTCAGCAAATATTTTTTCACCCAAACTGGATGATACTTTCAGGTAATGATAAGTACACTAAGGCGACTTGGTTCCCCAAATTTCGTTCTTCTATGTTGAAGCGTTCGTTTCCAGTAACAGTTTGAATTTTTAGGTTTCACTCTGTTTTCTCCTATATTGATAGATGTATTTGGAACTCTACATCCAACACGGTTTGTGCTAGCTTCTTGAAACTTGACACAATAAAGTAGTTTCACGTTCTATCTCTATGTTTTGTTTCCTCTTGATATAGCCCTAAGCAGTGACTGGCGAGAAACACTTTCATGGAAAGGGGTTGCCAGGTTTCCGAAAATTACAAATCTCCAGAAATCTCAGCAAATATTTTTTCACCCAAACTGGATGATACTTTCAGGTAATGATAAGTACACTAAGGCGACTTGGTTCCCCAAATTTCGTTCTTCTATGTTGAAGCGTTCATTTCCAGTAACAGTTTGAATTTTTAGGTTTCACTCTGTTTTCTCCTATATTGATAGACGTATTTGGAACTCTAAATCCAACACGGTTTGTGCTAGCTTCTTGAAACTTGACACAATAAAGTAGTTTCACGTTCTATCTCTATGTTTTGTTTCCTCTTGATGTAGCCCTAAGCAGTGACTGGCGAGAAACACTTTCATGGAAAGGGGTTGCCAGGCTTCCCAAAATTACAAATCTCCAGAAATCTCAGCAAATATTTTTTCACCCAAACTGGATGATACTTTCAGGTAATGATCAGTACACTAAGGCGACTAGGTTCCCCAAATTTCGTTCTTCTATGTTGAAGCGTTCGTTTCCAGTAACAGTTTGAATTTTTAGGTTTCACTCTGTTTTCTCCTATATTGATAGATGTATTTGGAACTCTAAATCCAACACGGTTTGTGCTAGCTTCTTGAAACTTGACACAATAAAGTAGTTTCACGTTCTATCTCTATGTTTTGTTTCCTCTTGATGTAGCCCTAAGCAGTGACTGGCGAGAAACACTTTCATGGAAAGGGGTTACCAGGCTTCCCAAAATTACGAATCTCCAGAAATCTCAGGAAATATTTTTTCACCCAAACTGGATGATACTTTCAGGTAATGATCAGTACACTAAGGCGACTAGGTTCCCCAAATTTTGTTCTTCTATGTTGAAGCGTTCGTTTCCAGTAACAGTTTGAATTTTTAGGTTTCACTCTGTTTTCTCCTATATTGATAGATGTATTTGGAACTCTAAATCCAACACGGTTTGTGCTAGCTTCTTGAAACTTGACACAATAAAGTAGTTTCACGTTCTATCTCTATGTTTTGTTTCCTCTTGATATAGCCCTAAGCAGTGACTGGCGAGAAACACTTTCATGGAAAGGGGTTGCCAGTTTTCCCAAAATTACAAATCTCCAGAAATCTCAGCAAATATTTTTTCACCCAAACTGGATGATACTTTCAGGTAATGATAAGTACACTAAGGCGACTTGGTTCCCCAAATTTCGTTCTTCTATGTTGAAGCGTTCGTTTCCAGTAACAGTTTGAATTTTTAGGTTTCACTCTGTTTTCTCCTATATTGATAGATGTATTTGGAACTCTAAATCCAACACGGTTTGTGCTAGCTTCTTGAAACTTGACACAATAAAGTAGTTTCACGTTCTATCTCTATGTTTTGTTTCCTCTTGATGTAGCCCTAAGCAGTGACTGGCGAGAAACACTTTCATGGAAAGGGGTTGCCAGGCTGCCCAAAATTACGAATCTCCAGAAATCTCAGCAAATATTTATTCACCCAAACTGGATGATACTTTCAGGTAATGATCAGTACACTAAGGCGACTTGGTTCCCCAAATTTCGTTCTTCTATGTTGAAGCGTTCGTTTCCAGTAACAGTTTGAATTTTTAGGTTTCACTCTGTTTTCTCCTATATTGATAGACGTATTTGGAACTCTAAATCCAACACGGTTTGTGCTAGCTTCTTGAAACTTGACACAATAAAGTAGTTTCACGTTCTATCTCTATGTTTTGTTTCCTCTTGATGTAGCCCTAAGCAGTGACTGGCGAGAAACACTTTCATGGAAAGGGGTTACCAGGCTTCCCAAAATTACGAATCTCCAGAAATCTCAGGAAATATTTTTTCACCCAAACTGGATGATACTTTCAGGTAATGATCAGTACACTAAGGCGACTAGGTTCCCCAAATTTTGTTCTTCTATGTTGAAGCGTTCGTTTCCAGTAACAGTTTGAATTTTTAGGTTTCACTCTGTTTTCTCCTATATTGATAGATGTATTTGGAACTCTAAATCCAACACGGTTTGTGCTAGCTTCTTGAAACTTGACACAATAAAGTAGTTTCACGTTCTATCTCTATGTTTTGTTTCCTCTTGATATAGCCCTAAGCAGTGACTGGCGAGAAACACTTTCATGGAAAGGGGTTGCCAGTTTTCCCAAAATTACAAATCTCCAGAAATCTCAGCAAATATTTTTTCACCCAAACTGGATGATACTTTCAGGTAATGATAAGTACACTAAGGCGACTTGGTTCCCCAAATTTCGTTCTTCTATGTTGAAGCGTTCGTTTCCTGTAACAGTTTGAATTTTTAGGTTTCACTCTGTTTTCTCCTATATTGATAGATGTATTTGGAACTCTAAATCCAACACGGTTTGTGCTAGCTTCTTGAAACTTGACACAATAAAGTAGTTTCACGTTCTATCTCTATGTTTTGTTTCCTCTTGATATAGCCCTAAGCAGTGACTGGCGAGAAACACTTTCATGGAAAGGGGTTGCCAGGCTGCCCAAAATTACGAATCTCCAGAAATCTCAGCAAATATTTTTTCACCCAAACTGGATGATACTTTCAGGTAATGATCAGTACACTAAGGCGACTTGGTTCCCCAAATTTCGTTCTTCTATGTTGAAGCGTTCGTTTCCAGTAACAGTTTGAATTTTTAGGTTTCACTCTGTTTTCTCCTATATTGATAGACGTATTTGGAACTCTAAATCCAACACGGTTTGTGCTAGCTTCTTGAAACTTGACACAATAAAGTAGTTTCACGTTCTATCTCTATGTTTTGTTTCCTCTTGATGTAGCCCTAAGCAGTGACTGGCGAGAAACACTTTCATGGAAAGGGGTTGCCAGGCTTCCCAAAATTACAAATCTCCAGAAATCTCAGCAAATATTTTTTCACCCAAACTGGATGATACTTTCAGGTAATGATCAGTACACTAAGGCGACTAGGTTCCCCAAATTTTGTTCTTCTATGTTGAAGCGTTCGTTTCCAGTAACAGTTTGAATTTTTAGGTTTCACTCTGTTTTCTCCTATATTGATAGATGTATTTGGAACTCTACATCCAACACGGTTTGTGCTAGCTTCTTGAAACTTGACACAATAAAGTAGTTTCACGTTCTATCTCTGTTTTGTTTCCTCTTGATATAGCCCTAAGCAGTGACTGGCGAGAAACACTTTCATGGAAAGGGGTTGCCAGGTTTCCCAAAATTACAAATCTCCAGAAATCTCAGCAAATATTTTTTCACCCAAACTGGATGATACTTTCAGGTAATGATAAGTACACTAAGGCGACTTGGTTCCCCAAATTTCGTTCTTCTATGTTGAAGCGTTCATTTCCAGTAACAGTTTGAATTTTTAGGTTTCACTCTGTTTTCTCCTATATTGATAGACGTATTTGGAACTCTAAATCCAACACGGTTTGTGCTAGCTTCTTGAAACTTGACACAATAAAGTAGTTTCACGTTCTATCTCTATGTTTTCTTTCCTCTTGATGTAGCCCTAAGCAGTGACTGGCGAGAAACACTTTCATGGAAAGGGGTTGCCAGGCTTCCCAAAATTACAAATCTCCAGAAATCTCAGCAAATATTTTTTCACCCAAACTGGATGATACTTTCAGGTAATGATCAGTACACTAAGGCGACTAGGTTCCCCAAATTTTGTTCTTCTATGTTGAAGCGTTCGTTTCCAGTAACAGTTTGAATTTTTAGGTTTCACTCTGTTTTCTCCTATATTGATAGATGTATTTGGAACTCTAAATCCAACACGGTTTGTGCTAGCTTCTTGAAACTTGACACAATAAAGTAGTTTCACGTTCTATCTCTATGTTTTGTTTCCTCTTGATGTAGCCCTAAGCAGTGACTGGCGAGAAACACTTTCATGGAAAGGTGTTACCAGGCTTCCCAAAATTACGAATCTCCAGAAATCTCAGGAAATATTTTTTCACCCAAACTGGATGATACTTTCAGGTAATGATCAGTACACTAAGGCGACTAGGTTCCCCAAATTTTGTTCTTCTATGTTGAAGCGTTCGTTTCCAGTAACAGTTTGAATTTTTAGGTTTCACTCTGTTTTCTCCTATATTGATAGATGTATTTGGAACTCTAAATCCAACACGGTTTGTGCTAGCTTCTTGAAACTTGACACAATAAAGTAGTTTCACGTTCTCTCTCTACGTTTTGTTTCCTCTTAATGTAGCCCTAAGCAGTGACTGGCGAGAAACATTTTCATGAATAGGGGTTGCCAGGCTGCCCAAAATTACGAATCTCCAGAAATCTCAGCAAATATTTTTTCACCCTAACTGGATGATACTTTCAGGTAATGATCAGTACACTAAGGCGACTTGGTTCCCCAAATTTTCTTCTTCTATGTTGAAGCGTTCGTTTCCTGTAACAGTTTGAATTTTTAGGTTTCACTCTGTTTTCTCCTATATTGATAGATGTATTTGGAACTCTAAATCCAACACGGTTTGTGCTAGCTTCTTGAAACTTGACACAATAAAGTAGTTTCACGTTCTATCTCTATGTTTTGTTTCCTCTTGATGTAGCCCTAAGCAGTGACTGGCGAGAAACACTTTCATGGAAAGGGGTTACCAGGCTTCCCAAAATTACGAATCTCCAGAAATCTCAGGAAATATTTTTTCACCCAAACTGGATGATACTTTCAGGTAATGATCAGTACACTAAGGCGACTAGGTTCCCCAAATTTTGTTCTTCTATGTTGAAGCGTTCGTTTCCAGTAACAGTTTGAATTTTTAGGTTTCACTCTGTTTTCTCCTATATTGATAGATGTATTTGGAACTCTAAATCCAACACGGTTTGTGCTAGCTTCTTGAAACTTGACACAATAAAGTAGTTTCACGTTCTATCTCTATGTTTTGTTTCCTCTTGATATAGCCCTAAGCAGTGACTGGCGAGAAACACTTTCATGGAAAGGGGTTGCCAGTTTTCCCAAAATTACAAATCTCCAGAAATCTCAGCAAATATTTTTTCACCCAAACTGGATGATACTTTCAGGTAATGATAAGTACACTAAGGCGACTTGGTTCCCCAAATTTCGTTCTTCTATGTTGAAGCGTTCGTTTCCTGTAACAGTTTGAATTTTTAGGTTTCACTCTGTTTTCTCCTATATTGATAGATGTATTTGGAACTCTAAATCCAACACGGTTTGTGCTAGCTTCTTGAAACTTGACACAATAAAGTAGTTTCACGTTCTATCTCTATGTTTTGTTTCCTCTTGATGTAGCCCTAAGCAGTGACTGGCGAGAAACACTTTCATGGAAAGGGGTTGCCAGGCTGCCCAAAATTACGAATCTCCAGAAATCTCAGCAAATATTTTTTCACCCAAACTGGATGATACTTTCAGGTAATGATCAGTACACTAAGGCGACTTGGTTCCCCAAATTTCGTTCTTCTATGTTGAAGCGTTCGTTTCCAGTAACAGTTTGAATTTTTAGGTTTCACTCTGTTTTCTCCTATATTGATAGACGTATTTGGAACTCTAAATCCAACACGGTTTGTGCTAGCTTCTTGAAACTTGACACAATAAAGTAGTTTCACGTTCTATCTCTATGTTTTGTTTCCTCTTGATGTAGCCCTAAGCAGTGACTGGCGAGAAACACTTTCATGGAAAGGGGTTGCCAGGCTTCCCAAAATTACAAATCTCCAGAAATCTCAGCAAATATTTTTTCACCCAAACTGGATGATACTTTCAGGTAATGATCAGTACACTAAGGTGACTAGGTTCCCCAAATTTTGTTCTTCTATGTTGAAGCGTTCGTTTCCAGTAACAGTTTGAATTTTTAGGTTTCACTCTGTTTTCTCCTATATTGATAGATGTATTTGGAACTCTACATCCAACACGGTTTGTGCTAGCTTCTTGAAACTTGACACAATAAAGTAGTTTCACGTTCTATCTCTATGTTTTGTTTCCTCTTGATATAGCCCTAAGCAGTGACTGGCGAGAAACACTTTCATGGAAAGGGGTTGCCAGGTTTCCCAAAATTACAAATCTCCAGAAATCTCAGCAAATATTTTTTCACCCAAACTGGATGATACTTTCAGGTAATGATAAGTACACTAAGGCGACTTGGTTCCCCAAATTTCGTTCTTCTATGTTGAAGCGTTCATTTCCAGTAACAGTTTGAATTTTTAGGTTTCACTCTGTTTTCTCCTATATTGATAGACGTATTTGGAACTCTAAATCCAACACGGTTTGTGCTAGCTTCTTGAAACTTGACACAATAAAGTAGTTTCACGTTCTATCTCTATGTTTTGTTTCCTCTTGATGTAGCCCTAAGCAGTGACTGGCGAGAAACACTTTCATGGAAAGGTGTTACCAGGCTTCCCAAAATTACGAATCTCCAGAAATCTCAGCAAATATTTTTTCACCCAAACTGGATGATACTTTCAGGTAATGATCAGTACACTAAGGCGACTAGGTTCCCCAAATTTTGTTCTTCTATGTTGAAGCGTTCGTTTCCAGTAACAGTTTGAATTTTTAGGTTTCACTCTGTTTTCTCCTATATTGATAGATGTATTTGGAACTCTAAATCCAACACGGTTTGTGCTAGCTTCTTGAAACTTGACACAATAAAGTAGTTTCACGTTCTCTCTCTACGTTTTGTTTCCTCTTAATGTAGCCCTAAGCAGTGACTGGCGAGAAACATTTTCATGAATAGGGGTTGCCAGGCTGCCCAAAATTACGAATCTCCAGAAATCTCAGCAAATATTTTTTCACCCTAACTGGATGATACTTTCAGGTAATGATCAGTACACTAAGGCGACTTGGTTCCCCAAATTTTCTTCTTCTATGTTGAAGCGTTCGTTTCCTGTAACAGTTTGAATTTTTAGGTTTCACTCTGTTTTCTCCTATATTGATAGATGTATTTGGAACTCTAAATCCAACACGGTTTGTGCTAGCTTCTTGAAACTTGACACAATAAAGTAGTTTCACGTTCTATCTCTATTTTTTGTTTCCTCTTGATGTAGCCCTAAGCAGTGACTGGCGAGAAACACTTTCATGGAAAGGTGTTACCAGGCTTCCCAAAATTACGAATCTCCAGAAATCTCAGGAAATATTTTTTCACCCAAACTGGATGATACTTTCAGGTAATGATCAGTACACTAAGGCGACTAGGTTCCCCAAATTTTGTTCTTCTATGTTGAAGCGTTCGTTTCCAGTAACAGTTTGAATTTTTAGGTTTCACTCTGTTTTCTCCTATATTGATAGATGTATTTGGAACTCTAAATCCAACACGGTTTGTGCTAGCTTCTTGAAACTTGACACAATAAAGTAGTTTCACGTTCTCTCTCTACGTTTTGTTTCCTCTTAATGTAGCCCTAAGCAGTGAGTGGCGAGAAACATTTTCATGAATAGGGGTTGCCAGGCTGCCCAAAATTACGAATCTCCAGAAATCTCAGCAAATATTTTTTCACCCTAACTGGATGATACTTTCAGGTAATGATCAGTACACTAAGGCGACTTGGTTCCCCAAATTTTCTTCTTCTATGTTGAAGCGTTCGTTTCCTGTAACAGTTTGAATTTTTAGGTTTCACTCTGTTTTCTCCTATATTGATAGATGTATTTGGAACTCTAAATCCAACACGGTTTGTGCTAGCTTCTTGAAACTTGACACAATAAAGTAGTTTCACGTTCTATCTCTATGTTTTGTTTCCTCTTGATGTAGCCCTAAGCAGTGACTGGCGAGAAACACTTTCATGGAAAGGGGTTACCAGGCTTCCCAAAATTACGAATCTCCAGAAATCTCAGGAAATATTTTTTCACCCAAACTGGATGATACTTTCAGGTAATGATCAGTACACTAAGGCGACTAGGTTCCCCAAATTTTGTTCTTCTATGTTGAAGCGTTCATTTCCAGTAACAGTTTGAATTTTTAGGTTTCACTCTGTTTTCTCCTATATTGATAGATGTATTTGGAACTCTACATCCAACACGGTTTGTGCTAGCTTCTTGAAACTTGACACAATAAAGTAGTTTCACGTTCTATCTCTGTTTTGTTTCCTCTTGATATAGCCCTAAGCAGTGACTGGCGAGAAACACTTTCATGGAAAGGGGTTGCCAGGTTTCCCAAAATTACAAATCTCCAGAAATCTCAGCAAATATTTTTTCACCCAAACTGGATGATACTTTCAGGTAATGATAAGTACACTAAGGCGACTTGGTTCCCCAAATTTCGTTCTTCTATGTTGAAGCGTTCATTTCCAGTAACAGTTTGAATTTTTAGGTTTCACTCTGTTTTCTCCTATATTGATAGACGTATTTGGAACTCTAAATCCAACACGGTTTGTGCTAGCTTCTTGAAACTTGACACAATAAAGTAGTTTCACGTTCTATCTCTATGTTTTGTTTCCTCTTGATGTAGCCCTAAGCAGTGACTGGCGAGAAACACTTTCATGGAAAGGGGTTGCCAGGCTTCCCAAAATTACAAATCTCCAGAAATCTCAGCAAATATTTTTTCACCCAAACTGGATGATACTTTCAGGTAATGATCAGTACACTAAGGCGACTAGGTTCCCCAAATTTTGTTCTTCTATGTTGAAGCGTTCGTTTCCAGTAACAGTTTGAATTTTTAGGTTTCACTCTGTTTTCTCCTATATTGATAGATGTATTTGGAACTCTAAATCCAACACGGTTTGTGCTAGCTTCTTGAAACTTGACACAATAAAGTAGTTTCACGTTCTATCTCTATGTTTTGTTTCCTCTTGATGTAGCCCTAAGCAGTGACTGGCGAGAAACACTTTCATGGAAAGGTGTTACCAGGCTTCCCAAAATTACGAATCTCCAGAAATCTCAGGAAATATTTTTTCACCCAAACTGGATGATACTTTCAGGTAATGATCAGTACACTAAGGCGACTAGGTTCCCCAAATTTTGTTCTTCTATGTTGAAGCGTTCGTTTCCAGTAACAGTTTGAATTTTTAGGTTTCACTCTGTTTTCTCCTATATTGATAGATGTATTTGGAACTCTAAATCCAACACGGTTTGTGCTAGCTTCTTGAAACTTGACACAATAAAGTAGTTTCACGTTCTCTCTCTACGTTTTGTTTCCTCTTAATGTAGCCCTAAGCAGTGACTGGCGAGAAACATTTTCATGAATAGGGGTTGCCAGGCTGCCCAAAATTACGAATCTCCAGAAATCTCAGCAAATATTTTTTCACCCTAACTGGATGATACTTTCAGGTAATGATCAGTACACTAAGGCGACTTGGTTCCCCAAATTTTCTTCTTCTATGTTGAAGCGTTCGTTTCCTGTAACAGTTTGAATTTTTAGGTTTCACTCTGTTTTCTCCTATATTGATAGATGTATTTGGAACTCTAAATCCAACACGGTTTGTGCTAGCTTCTTGAAACTTGACACAATAAAGTAGTTTCACGTTCTATCTCTATGTTTTGTTTCCTCTTGATGTAGCCCTAAGCAGTGACTGGCGAGAAACACTTTCATGGAAAGGGGTTACCAGGCTTCCCAAAATTACGAATCTCCAGAAATCTCAGGAAATATTTTTTCACCCAAACTGGATGATACTTTCAGGTAATGATCAGTACACTAAGGCGACTAGGTTCCCCAAATTTTGTTCTTCTATGTTGAAGCGTTCGTTTCCAGTAACAGTTTGAATTTTTAGGTTTCACTCTGTTTTCTCCTATATTGATAGATGTATTTGGAACTCTAAATCCAACACGGTTTGTGCTAGCTTCTTGAAACTTGACACAATAAAGTAGTTTCACGTTCTATCTCTATGTTTTGTTTCCTCTTGATATAGCCCTAAGCAGTGACTGGCGAGAAACACTTTCATGGAAAGGGGTTGCCAGTTTTCCCAAAATTACAAATCTCCAGAAATCTCAGCAAATATTTTTTCACCCAAACTGGATGATACTTTCAGGTAATGATAAGTACACTAAGGCGACTTGGTTCCCCAAATTTCGTTCTTCTATGTTGAAGCGTTCGTTTCCTGTAGCAGTTTGAATTTTTAGGTTTCACTCTGTTTTCTCCTATATTGATAGATGTATTTGGAACTCTAAATCCAACACGGTTTGTGCTAGCTTCTTGAAACTTGACACAATAAAGTAGTTTCACGTTCTATCTCTATGTTTTGTTTCCTCTTGATGTAGCCCTAAGCAGTGACTGGCGAGAAACACTTTCATGGAAAGGGGTTGCCAGGCTGCCCAAAATTACGAATCTCCAGAAATCTCAGCAAATATTTTTTCACCCAAACTGGATGATACTTTCAGGTAATGATCAGTACACTAAGGCGACTTGGTTCCCCAAATTTCGTTCTTCTATGTTGAAGCGTTCGTTTCCAGTAACAGTTTGAATTTTTAGGTTTCACTCTGTTTTCTCCTATATTGATAGACGTATTTGGAACTCTAAATCCAACACGGTTTGTGCTAGCTTCTTGAAACTTGACACAATAAAGTAGTTTCACGTTCTATCTCTATGTTTTGTTTCCTCTTGATGTAGCCCTAAGCAGTGACTGGCGAGAAACACTTTCATGGAAAGGGGTTGCCAGGCTTCCCAAAATTACAAATCTCCAGAAATCTCAGCAAATATTTTTTCACCCAAACTGGATGATACTTTCAGGTAATGATCAGTACACTAAGGCGACTAGGTTCCCCAAATTTTGTTCTTCTATGTTGAAGCGTTCGTTTCCAGTAACAGTTTGAATTTTTAGGTTTCACTCTGTTTTCTCCTATATTGATAGATGTATTTGGAACTCTACATCCAACACGGTTTGTGCTAGCTTCTTGAAACTTGACACAATAAAGTAGTTTCACGTTCTATCTCTATGTTTTGTTTCCTCTTGATATAGCCCTAAGCAGTGACTGGCGAGAAACACTTTCATGGAAAGGGGTTGCCAGGTTTCCCAAAATTACAAATCTCCAGAAATCTCAGCAAATATTTTTTCACCCAAACTGGATGATACTTTCAGGTAATGATAAGTACACTAAGGCGACTTGGTTCCCCAAATTTCGTTCTTCTATGTTGAAGCGTTCATTTCCAGTAACAGTTTGAATTTTTAGGTTTCACTCTGTTTTCTCCTATATTGATAGACGTATTTGGAACTCTAAATCCAACACGGTTTGTGCTAGCTTCTTGAAACTTGACACAATAAAGTAGTTTCACGTTCTATCTCTATGTTTTGTTTCCTCTTGATGTAGCCCTAAGCAGTGACTGGCGAGAAACACTTTCATGGAAAGGTGTTACCAGGCTTCCCAAAATTACGAATCTCCAGAAATCTCAGCAAATATTTTTTCACCCAAACTGGATGATACTTTCAGGTAATGATCAGTACACTAAGGCGACTAGGTTCCCCAAATTTTGTTCTTCTATGTTGAAGCGTTCGTTTCCAGTAACAGTTTGAATTTTTAGGTTTCACTCTGTTTTCTCCTATATTGATAGATGTATTTGGAACTCTAAATCCAACACGGTTTGTGCTAGCTTCTTGAAACTTGACACAATAAAGTAGTTTCACGTTCTCTCTCTACGTTTTGTTTCCTCTTAATGTAGCCCTAAGCAGTGACTGGCGAGAAACATTTTCATGAATAGGGGTTGCCAGGCTGCCCAAAATTACGAATCTCCAGAAATCTCAGCAAATATTTTTTCACCCTAACTGGATGATACTTTCAGGTAATGATCAGTACACTAAGGCGACTTGGTTCCCCAAATTTTCTTCTTCTATGTTGAAGCGTTCGTTTCCTGTAACAGTTTGAATTTTTAGGTTTCACTCTGTTTTCTCCTATATTGATAGATGTATTTGGAACTCTAAATCCAACACGGTTTGTGCTAGCTTCTTGAAACTTGACACAATAAAGTAGTTTCACGTTCTATCTCTATTTTTTGTTTCCTCTTGATGTAGCCCTAAGCAGTGACTGGCGAGAAACACTTTCATGGAAAGGTGTTACCAGGCTTCCCAAAATTACGAATCTCCAGAAATCTCAGGAAATATTTTTTCACCCAAACTGGATGATACTTTCAGGTAATGATCAGTACACTAAGGCGACTAGGTTCCCCAAATTTTGTTCTTCTATGTTGAAGCGTTCGTTTCCAGTAACAGTTTGAATTTTTAGGTTTCACTCTGTTTTCTCCTATATTGATAGATGTATTTGGAACTCTAAATCCAACACGGTTTGTGCTAGCTTCTTGAAACTTGACACAATAAAGTAGTTTCACGTTCTCTCTCTACGTTTTATTTCCTCTTAATGTAGCCCTAAGCAGTGAGTGGCGAGAAACATTTTCATGAATAGGGGTTGCCAGGCTGCCCAAAATTACGAATCTCCAGAAATCTCAGCAAATATTTTTTCACCCTAACTGGATGATACTTTCAGGTAATGATCAGTACACTAAGGCGACTTGGTTCCCCAAATTTTCTTCTTCTATGTTGAAGCGTTCGTTTCCTGTAACAGTTTGAATTTTTAGGTTTCACTCTGTTTTCTCCTATATTGATAGATGTATTTGGAACTCTAAATCCAACACGGTTTGTGCTAGCTTCTTGAAACTTGACACAATAAAGTAGTTTCACGTTCTATCTCTATGTTTTGTTTCCTCTTGATGTAGCCCTAAGCAGTGACTGGCGAGAAACACTTTCATGGAAAGGGGTTACCAGGCTTCCCAAAATTACGAATCTCCAGAAATCTCAGGAAATATTTTTTCACCCAAACTGGATGATACTTTCAGGTAATGATCAGTACACTAAGGCGACTAGGTTCCCCAAATTTTGTTCTTCTATGTTGAAGCGTTCGTTTCCAGTAACAGTTTGAATTTTTAGGTTTCACTCTGTTTTCTCCTATATTGATAGATGTATTTGGAACTCTAAATCCAACACGGTTTGTGCTAGCTTCTTGAAACTTGACACAATAAAGTAGTTTCACGTTCTATCTCTATGTTTTGTTTCCTCTTGATATAGCCCTAAGCAGTGACTGGCGAGAAACACTTTCATGGAAAGGGGTTGCCAGTTTTCCCAAAATTACAAATCTCCAGAAATCTCAGCAAATATTTTTTCACCCAAACTGGATGATACTTTCAGGTAATGATAAGTACACTAAGGCGACTAGGTTCCCCAAATTTCGTTCTTCTATGTTGAAGCGTTCGTTTCCAGTAACAGTTTGAATTTTTATCTTTCACTCTGTTTTCTCCTATATTGATAGATGTATTTGGAACTCTAAATCCAACACGGTTTGTGCTAGCTTCTTGAAACTTGACACAATAAAGTAGTTTCACGTTCTATCTCTATGTTTTGTTTCCTCTTGGTGTAGCCCTAAGCAGTGACTGGCGAGAAACACTTTCATGGAAAGGGGTTGCCAGGCTGCCCAAAATTACGAATCTCCAGAAATCTCAGCAAATATTTTTTCACCCAAACTGGATGATACTTTCAGGTAATGATCAGTACACTAAGGCGACTTGGTTCCCCAAATTTCGTTCTTCTATGTTGAAGCGTTCGTTTCCAGTAACAGTTTGAATTTTTAGGTTTCACTCTGTTTTCTCCTATATTGATAGACGTATTTGGAACTCTAAATCCAACACGGTTTGTGCTAGCTTCTTGAAACTTGACACAATAAAGTAGTTTCACGTTCTATCTCTATGTTTTGTTTCCTCTTGATGTAGCCCTAAGCAGTGACTGGCGAGAAACACTTTCATGGAAAGGGGTTGCCAGGCTTCCCAAAATTACAAATCTCCAGAAATCTCAGCAAATATTTTTTCACCCAAACTGGATGATACTTTCAGGTAATGATCAGTACACTAAGGCGACTAGGTTCCCCAAATTTTGTTCTTCTATGTTGAAGCGTTCGTTTCCAGTAACAGTTTGAATTTTTAGGTTTCACTCTGTTTTCTCCTATATTGATAGATGTATTTGGAACTCTACATCCAACACGGTTTGTGCTAGCTTCTTGAAACTTGACACAATAAAGTAGTTTCACGTTCTATCTCTATGTTTTGTTTCCTCTTGATATAGCCCTAAGCAGTGACTGGCGAGAAACACTTTCATGGAAAGGGGTTGCCAGGTTTCCCAAAATTACAAATCTCCAGAAATCTCAGCAAATATTTTTTCACCCAAACTGGATGATACTTTCAGGTAATGATAAGTACACTAAGGCGACTTGGTTCCCCAAATTTCGTTCTTCTATGTTGAAGCGTTCATTTCCAGTAACAGTTTGAATTTTTAGGTTTCACTCTGTTTTCTCCTATATTGATAGACGTATTTGGAACTCTAAATCCAACACGGTTTGTGCTAGCTTCTTGAAACTTGACACAATAAAGTAGTTTCACGTTCTATCTCTATGTTTTGTTTCCTCTTGATGTAGCCCTAAGCAGTGACTGGCGAGAAACACTTTCATGGAAAGGGGTTGCCAGGCTTCCCAAAATTACAAATCTCCAGAAATCTCAGCAAATATTTTTTCACCCAAACTGGATGATACTTTCAGGTAATGATCAGTACACTAAGGCGACTAGGTTCCCCAAATTTTGTTCTTCTATGTTGAAGCGTTCGTTTCCAGTAACAGTTTGAATTTTTAGGTTTCACTCTGTTTTCTCCTATATTGATAGATGTATTTGGAACTCTAAATCCAACACGGTTTGTGCTAGCTTCTTGAAACTTGACACAATAAAGTAGTTTCACGTTCTATCTCTATGTTTTGTTTCCTCTTGATGTAGCCCTAAGCAGTGACTGGCGAGAAACACTTTCATGGAAAGGGGTTGCCAGGCTTCCCAAAATTACGAATCTCCAGAAATCTCAGCAAATATTTTTTCACCCAAACTGGATGATACTTTCAGGTAATGATCAGTACACTAAGGCGACTAGGTTCCCCAAATTTTGTTCTTCTATGTTGAAGCGTTCGTTTCCAGTAACAGTTTGAATTTTTAGGTTTCACTCTGTTTTCTCCTATATTGATAGATGTATTTGGAACTCTAAATCCAACACGGTTTGTGCTAGCTTCTTGAAACTTGACACAATAAAGTAGTTTCACGTTCTATCTCTATGTTTTGTTTCCTCTTGATATAGCCCTAAGCAGTGACTGGCGAGAAACACTTTCATGGAAAGGGGTTGCCAGGTTTCCCAAAATTACAAATCTCCAGAAATCTCAGCAAATATTTTTTCACCCAAACTGGATGATACTTTCAGGTAATGATAAGTACACTAAGGCGACTTGGTTCCCCAAATTTCCTTCTTCTATGTTGAAGCGTTCGTTTCCAGTAACAGTTTGAATTTTTAGGTTTCACTCTGTTTTCTCCTATATTGATATATGTATTTGGAACTCTAAATCCAACACGGTTTGTGCTAGCTTCTTGAAACTTGACACAATAAAGTAGTTTCACGTTCTATCTCTATGTTTTGTTTCCTCTTGATGTAGCCCTAAGCAGTGACTGGCGAGAAACACTTTCATGGAAAGGGGTTGCCAGGCTGCCCAAAATTACGAATCTCCAGAAATCTCAGCAAATATTTTTTCACCCAAACTGGATGATACTTTCAGGTAATGATCAGTACACTAAGGCGACTTGGTTCCCCAAATTTCGTTCTTCTATGTTGAAGCGTTCGTTTCCTGTAACAGTTTGAATTTTTAGGTTTCACTCTGTTTTCTCCTATATTGATAGATGTATTTGGAACTCTAAATCCAACACGGTTTGTGCTAGCTTCTTGAAACATGACACAATAAAGTAGTTTCACGTTCTATCTCTATGTTTTGTTTCCTCTTGATATAGCAATAAGCAGTGACTGGCGAGAAACACTTTCATGGAAAGGGGTTGCCAGGTTTCCCAAAATTACAAATCTCCAGAAATCTCAGCAAATATTTTTTCACCCAAACTGGATGATACTTTCAGGTAATGATAAGTACACTAAGGCGACTTGGTTCCCCAAATTTCCTTCTTCTATGTTGAAGCGTTCGTTTCCTGTAACAGTTTGAATTTTTAGGTTTCACTCTGTTTTCTCCTATATTGATAGATGTATTTGGAACTCTAAATCCAACACGGTTTGTGCTAGCTTCTTGAAACTTGACACAATAAAGTAGTTTCATGTTCTATCTCTATGTTTTGTTTCCTCTTGATGTAGCCCTAAGCAGTGACTGGCGAGAAACACTTTCATGGAAAGGGGTTGCCAGGCTGCCCAAAATTACGAATCTCCAGAAATCTCAGCAAATATTTTTTCACCCAAACTGGATGATACTTTCAGGTAATGATCAGTACACTAAGGCGACTTGGTTCCCCAAATTTCGTTCTTCTATGTTGAAGAGTTCGTTTCCAGTAACAGTTTGAATTTTTAGGTTTCACTCTGTTTTCTCCTATATTGATAGACGTATTTGGAACTCTAAATCCAACACGGTTTGTGCTAGCTTCTTGAAACTTGACACAATAAAGTAGTTTCACGTTCTATCTCTATGTTTTGTTTCCTCTTGATGTATCCCTAAGCAGTGACTGGCGAGAAACACTTTCATGGAAAGGGGTTGCCAGGCTTCCCAAAATTACAAATCTCCAGAAATCTCAGCAAATATTTTTTCACCCAAACTGGATGATACTTTCAGGTAATGATCAGTACACTAAGGCGACTAGGTTCCCCAAATTTTGTTCTTCTATGTTGAAGCGTTCGTTTCCAGTAACAGTTTGAATTTTTAGGTTTCACTCTGTTTTCTCCTATATTGATAGATGTATTTGGAACTCTAAATCCAACACGGTTTGTGCTAGCTTCTTGAAACTTGACACAATAAAGTAGTTTCACGTTCTATCTCTATGTTTTGTTTCCTCTTGATGTAGCCCTAAGCAGTGACTGGCGAGAAACACTTTCATGGAAAGGGGTTACCAGGCTGCCCAAAATTACGAATCTCCAGAAATCTCAGCAAATATTTTTTCACCCAAACTGGATGATACTTTCAGGTAATGATCAGTACACTAAGGCGACTAGGTTCCCCAAATTTTGTTCTTCTATGTTGAAGCGTTCGTTTCCAGTAACAGTTTGAATTTTTAGGTTTCACTCTGTTTTCTCCTATATTGATAGATGTATTTGGAACTCTAAATCCAACACGGTTTGTGCTAGCTTCTTGAAACTTGACACAATAAAGTAGTTTCACGTTCTATCTCTACGTTTTGTTTCCTCTTAATGTAGCCCTAAGCAGTGACTGGCGAGAAACACTTTCATGGAAAGGGGTTGCCAGGCTGCCCAAAATTACGAATCTCCAGAAATCTCAGCAAATATTTTTTCACCCAAACTGGATGATACTTTCAGGTAATGATCAGTACACTAAGGCGACTTGGTTCCCCAAATTTCCTTCTTCTATGTTGAAGCGTTCGTTTCCTGTAACAGTTTGAATTTTTAGGTTTCACTCTGTTTTCTCCTATATTGATAGATGTATTTGGAACTCTAAATCCAACACGGTTTGTGCTAGCTTCTTGAAACTTGACACAATAAAGTAGTTTCACGTTCTATCTCTATGTTTTGTTTCCTCTTGATATAGCCCTAAGCAGTGACTGGCGAGAAACACTTTCATGGAAAGGGGTTGCCAGGTTTCCCAAAATTACAAATCTCCAGAAATCTCAGCAAATATTTTTTCACCCAAACTGGATGATACTTTCAGGTAATGATCAGTACACTAAGGCGACTTGGTTCCCCAAATTTCGTTCTTCTATGTTGAAGCGTTCGTTTCCAGTAACAGTTTGAATTTTTAGGTTTCACTCTGTTTTCTCCTATATTGATAGATGTATTTGGAACTCTAAATCCAACACGGTTTGTGCTAGCTTCTTGAAACTTGACACAATAAAGTAGTTTCACGTTCTATCTCTATGTTTTGTTTCCTCTTGATGTAGCCCTAAGCAGTGACTGGCGAGAAACACTTTCATGGAAAGGGGTTGCCAGGCTGCCCAAAATTACGAATCTCCAGAAATCTCAGCAAATATTTTTTCACCCAAACTGGATGATACTTTCAGGTAATGATCAGTACACTAAGGCGACTTGGTTCCCCAAATTTTGTTCTTCTATGTTGAAGCGTTCGTTTCCAGTAACAGTTTGAATTTTTAGGTTTCACTCTGTTTTCTCCTATATTGATAGATGTATTTGGAACTCTAAATCCAACACGGTTTGTGCTAGTTTCTTGAAACTTGACACAATACAGTAGTTTCACGTTCTATCTCTATGTTTTGTTTCCTCTTGATATAGCCCTAAGCAGTGACTGGCGAGAAACACTTTCATGGAAAGGGGTTGCCCGGTTTCCCAAAATTACAAATCTCCAGAAATCTCAGCAAATATTTTTTCACCCAAACTGGATGATACTTTCAGGTAATGATAAGTACACTAAGGCGACTTGGTTCCCCAAATTTCGTTCTTCTATGTTGAAGCGTTCGTTTCCAGTAACAGTTTGAATTTTTAGGTTTCACTCTTTTCTCCTATATTGATAGATGTATTTGGAACTCTACATCCAACACGGTTTGTGCTAGCTTCTTGAAACTTGACAAAATAAAGTAGTTTCACGTTCTATCTCTATGTTTTGTTTCCTCTTGATATAGCCCTAAGCAGTGACTGGCGAGAAACACTTTCATGGAAAGGGGTTGCCAGGTTTCCCAAAATTACAAATCTCCAGAAATCTCAGCAAATATCTTTTCACCCAAACTGGATGATACTTTCAGGTAATGATCAGTACACTAAGGCGACTTGGTTCCCCAAATTTCCTTCTTCTATGTTGAAGCGTTCGTTTCCAGTAACAGTTTGAATTTTTAGGTTTCACTCTGTTTTCTCCTATATTGATAGATGTATTTGGAACTCTAAATCCAACACGGTTTGTGCTAGCTTCTTGAAACTTGACACAATAAAGTAGTTTCACGTTCTATCTCTATGTTTTGTTTCCTCTTGATGTAGCCCTAAGCAGTGACTGGCGAGAAACACTTTCATGGAAAGGGGTTGCCAGGCTTCCCAAAATTACAAATCTCCAGAAATCTCAGCAAATATTTTTTCACCCAAACTGGATGATACTTTCAGGTAATGATCAGTACACTAAGGCGACTTGGTTCCCCAAATTTTGTTCTTCTATGTTGAAGCGTTCGTTTCCAGTAACAGTTTGAATTTTTAGGTTACACTCTGTTTTCTCCTATATTGATAGATGTATTTGGAACTCTAAATCCAACACGGTTTGTGCTAGTGTCTTGAAACTTGACACAATACAGTAGTTTCACGTTCTATCTCTATGTTTTGTTTCCTCTTGATGTAGCCCTAAGCAGTGACTGGCGAGAAACACTTTCATGGAAAGGGGTTGCCAGGCTTCCCAAAATTACAAATCTCCAGAAATCTCAGCAAATATTTTTTCACCCAAACTGGATGATACTTTCAGGTAATGATCAGTACACTAAGGCGACTTGGTTCCCCAAATTTTGTTCTTCTATGTTGAAACGTTCGTTTCCAGTAACAGTTTGAATTTTTAGGTTTCACTCTGTTTTCTCCTATATTGATAGATTTATTTGGAACTCTAAATCCAACACGGTTTGTGCTAGCTTCTTGAAACTTGACACAATAAAGTAGTTTCACGTTCTATCTCTACATTTTGTTTCCTCTTAATGTAGCCCTAAGCAGTGACTGGCGAGAAACACTTTCATGGAAAGGGGTTTCCAGGCTGCCCAAAATTACGAATCTCCAGAAATCTCAGCAAATATTTTTTCACCAAAACTGGATGATACTTTCAGGTAATGATCAGTACACTAAGGCGACTTGGTTCCCCAAATTTCCTTCTTCTATGTTGAAGCGCTCGTTTCCTGTAACAGTTTGAATTTTTAGGTTTCACTCTGTTTTCTCCTATATAGATACATGTATTTGGAACTCTAAATCCAACACGGTTTGTGCTAGCTTCTTGAAACTTGACACAATAAAGTAGTTTCACGTTCTATCTCTATGTTTTGTTTCCTCTTGATATAGCCCTAAGCAGTGACTGGCGAGAAACACTTTCATGGAAAGGGGTTGCCAGGTTTCCCAAAATTACAAATCTCCAGAAATCTCAGCAAATATTTTTTCACCCAAACTGGATGATACTTTCAGGTAATGATACGTACACTAAGGCGACTTGGTTCCCCAAATTTCGTTCTTCTATGTTGAAGCGTTCGTTTCCAGTAACAGTTTGAATTTTACGTTTCACTCTGTTTTCTCCTATATTGATAGATGTATTTGGAACTCTACATCCAACACGGTTTGTGCTAGCTTCTTGAAACTTGACACAATAAAGTAGTTTCACGTTCTATCTCCATGTTTTGTTTCCTCTTGATATAGCCCTAAGCAGTGACTGGCGAGAAACACTTTCATGGAAAGGGGTTGCCAGGTTTCCCAAAATTACAAATCTCCAGAAATCTCAGCAAATATTTTTTCACCCAAACTGGATGATACTTTCAGGTAATGATAAGTACACTAAGGCGACTTGGTTCCCCAAATTTCGTTCTTCTATGTTGAAGCGTTCGTTTCCAGTAACAGTTTGAATTTTTAGGTTTCACTCTGTTTTCTCCTATATTGATAGACGTATTTGGAACTCTAAATCCAACACGGTTTGTGCTAGCTTCTTGAAACTTGACACAACAAAGTAGTTTCACGTTCTATCTCCATGTTTTGTTTCCTCTTGATGTAGCCCTAAGCAGTGACTGGCGAGAAACACTTTCATGGAAAGGGGTTGCCAGGCTTCCCAAAATTACAAATCTCCAGAAATCTCAGCAAATATTTTTTCACCCAAACTGGATGATACTCTCAGGTAATGATCAGTACACTAAGGCGACTAGGTTCCCCAAATTTTGTTCTTCTATGTTGAAGCGTTCGTTTCCAGTAACAGTTTGAATTTTTAGGTTTCACTCTGTTTTCTCCTATATTGATAGATTTATTTGGAACTCTAAATCCAACACGGTTTGTGCTAGCTTCTTGAAACTTGACACAATAAAGTAGTTTCACGTTCTATCTCTACATTTTGTTTCCTCTTAATGTAGCCCTAAGCAGTGACTGGCGAGAAACACTTTCATGGAAAGGGGTTGCCAGGCTGCCCAAAATTACAAATCTCCAGAAATCTCAGCAAATATTTTTTCACCCAAACTGGATGATACTTTCAGGTAATGATCAGTACACTAAGGCGACTTGGTTCCCCAAATTTCCTTCTTCTATGTTGAAGCGCTCGTTTCCTGTAACAGTTTGAATTTTTAGGTTTCTCTCTGTTTTCTCCTATATAGATACATGTATTTGGAACTCTAAATCCAACACGGTTTGTGCTAGCTTCTTGAAACTTGACACAATAAAGTAGTTTCACGTTCTATCTCTATGTTTTGTTTCCTCTTGATATAGCCCTAAGCAGTGACTGGCGAGAAACACTTTCATGGAAAGGGGTTGCCAGGTTTCCCAAAATTACGAATCTCCAGAAATCTCAGCAAATATTTTTTCACCCAAACTGGATGATACTTTCAGGTAATGATCAGTACACTAAGGCGACTTGGTTCCCCAAATTTCCTTCTTCTATGTTGAAGCGTTCGTTTCCTGTAACAGTTTGAATTTTTAGGTTTCACTCTGTTTTCTCCTATATTGATAGATGTATTTGGAACTCTACATCCAACACGGTTTGTGCTAGCTTCTTGAAACTTGACACAATAAAGTAGTTTCACATTCTATCTCTATGTTTTGTTTCCTCTTGATGTAGCCCTAAGCAGTGACTGGCGAGAAACACTTTCATGGAAAGGGGTTGCCAGGCTGCCCAAAATTACGAATCTCCAGAAATCTCAGCAAATATTTTTTCACCCAAACTGGATGATACTTTCAGGTAATGATCAGTACACTAAGGCGACTTGGTTCCCCAAATTTTGTTCTTCTATGTTGAAGCGTTCGTTTCCAGTAACAGTTTGAATTTTTAGGTTTCACTCTGTTTTCTCCTATATTGATAGATGTATTTGGAACTCTAAATCCAACACGGTTTGTGCTAGTTTCTTGAAACTTGACACAATACAGTAGTTTCACGTTCTATCTCTATGTTTTGTTTCCTCTTGATATAGCCCTAAGCAGTGACTGGCGAGAAACACTTTCATGGAAAGGGGTTGCCCGGTTTCCCAAAATTACAAATCTCCAGAAATCTCAGCAAATATTTTTTCACCCAAACTGGATGATACTTTCAGGTAATGATAAGTACACTAAGGCGACTTGGTTCCCCAAATTTCGTTCTTCTATGTTGAAGCGTTCGTTTCCAGTAACAGTTTGAATTTTTAGGTTTCACTCTTTTCTCCTATATTGATAGATGTATTTGGAACTCTACATCCAACACGGTTTGTGCTAGCTTCTTGAAACTTGACAAAATAAAGTAGTTTCACGTTCTATCTCTATGTTTTGTTTCCTCTTGATATAGCCCTAAGCAGTGACTGGCGAGAAACACTTTCATGGAAAGGGGTTGCCAGGTTTCCCAAAATTACAAATCTCCAGAAATCTCAGCAAATATCTTTTCACCCAAACTGGATGATACTTTCAGGTAATGATCAGTACACTAAGGCGACTTGGTTCCCCAAATTTCCTTCTTCTATGTTGAAGCGTTCGTTTCCAGTAACAGTTTGAATTTTTAGGTTTCACTCTGTTTTCTCCTATATTGATAGATGTATTTGGAACTCTAAATCCAACACGGTTTGTGCTAGCTTCTTGAAACTTGACACAATAAAGTAGTTTCACGTTCTATCTCTATGTTTTGTTTCCTCTTGATGTAGCCCTAAGCAGTGACTGGCGAGAAACACTTTCATGGAAAGGGGTTGCCAGGCTTCCCAAAATTACAAATCTCCAGAAATCTCAGCAAATATTTTTTCACCCAAACTGGATGATACTTTCAGGTAATGATCAGTACACTAAGGCGACTTGGTTCCCCAAATTTTGTTCTTCTATGTTGAAGCGTTCGTTTCCAGTAACAGTTTGAATTTTTAGGTTACACTCTGTTTTCTCCTATATTGATAGATGTATTTGGAACTCTAAATCCAACACGGTTTGTGCTAGTGTCTTGAAACTTGACACAATACAGTAGTTTCACGTTCTATCTCTATGTTTTGTTTCCTCTTGATGTAGCCCTAAGCAGTGACTGGCGAGAAACACTTTCATGGAAAGGGGTTGCCAGGCTTCCCAAAATTACAAATCTCCAGAAATCTCAGCAAATATTTTTTCACCCAAACTGGATGATACTTTCAGGTAATGATCAGTACACTAAGGCGACTTGGTTCCCCAAATTTTGTTCTTCTATGTTGAAACGTTCGTTTCCAGTAACAGTTTGAATTTTTAGGTTTCACTCTGTTTTCTCCTATATTGATAGATTTATTTGGAACTCTAAATCCAACACGGTTTGTGCTAGCTTCTTGAAACTTGACACAATAAAGTAGTTTCACGTTCTATCTCTACATTTTGTTTCCTCTTAATGTAGCCCTAAGCAGTGACTGGCGAGAAACACTTTCATGGAAAGGGGTTTCCAGGCTGCCCAAAATTACGAATCTCCAGAAATCTCAGCAAATATTTTTTCACCAAAACTGGATGATACTTTCAGGTAATGATCAGTACACTAAGGCGACTTGGTTCCCCAAATTTCCTTCTTCTATGTTGAAGCGCTCGTTTCCTGTAACAGTTTGAATTTTTAGGTTTCACTCTGTTTTCTCCTATATAGATACATGTATTTGGAACTCTAAATCCAACACGGTTTGTGCTAGCTTCTTGAAACTTGACACAATAAAGTAGTTTCACGTTCTATCTCTATGTTTTGTTTCCTCTTGATATAGCCCTAAGCAGTGACTGGCGAGAAACACTTTCATGGAAAGGGGTTGCCAGGTTTCCCAAAATTACAAATCTCCAGAAATCTCAGCAAATATTTTTTCACCCAAACTGGATGATACTTTCAGGTAATGATACGTACACTAAGGCGACTTGGTTCCCCAAATTTCGTTCTTCTATGTTGAAGCGTTCGTTTCCAGTAACAGTTTGAATTTTACGTTTCACTCTGTTTTCTCCTATATTGATAGATGTATTTGGAACTCTACATCCAACACGGTTTGTGCTAGCTTCTTGAAACTTGACACAATAAAGTAGTTTCACGTTCTATCTCCATGTTTTGTTTCCTCTTGATATAGCCCTAAGCAGTGACTGGCGAGAAACACTTTCATGGAAAGGGGTTGCCAGGTTTCCCAAAATTACAAATCTCCAGAAATCTCAGCAAATATTTTTTCACCCAAACTGGATGATACTTTCAGGTAATGATAAGTACACTAAGGCGACTTGGTTCCCCAAATTTCGTTCTTCTATGTTGAAGCGTTCGTTTCCAGTAACAGTTTGAATTTTTAGGTTTCACTCTGTTTTCTCCTATATTGATAGACGTATTTGGAACTCTAAATCCAACACGGTTTGTGCTAGCTTCTTGAAACTTGACACAACAAAGTAGTTTCACGTTCTATCTCCATGTTTTGTTTCCTCTTGATGTAGCCCTAAGCAGTGACTGGCGAGAAACACTTTCATGGAAAGGGGTTGCCAGGCTTCCCAAAATTACAAATCTCCAGAAATCTCAGCAAATATTTTTTCACCCAAACTGGATGATACTCTCAGGTAATGATCAGTACACTAAGGCGATTAGGTTCCCCAAATTTTGTTCTTCTATGTTGAAGCGTTCGTTTCCAGTAACAGTTTGAATTTTTAGGTTTCACTCTGTTTTCTCCTATATTGATAGATTTATTTGGAACTCTAAATCCAACACGGTTTGTGCTAGCTTCTTGAAACTTGACACAATAAAGTAGTTTCACGTTCTATCTCTACATTTTGTTTCCTCTTAATGTAGCCCTAAGCAGTGACTGGCGAGAAACACTTTCATGGAAAGGGGTTGCCAGGCTGCCCAAAATTACAAATCTCCAGAAATCTCAGCAAATATTTTTTCACCCAAACTGGATGATACTTTCAGGTAATGATCAGTACACTAAGGCGACTTGGTTCCCCAAATTTCCTTCTTCTATGTTGAAGCGCTCGTTTCCTGTAACAGTTTGAATTTTTAGGTTTCTCTCTGTTTTCTCCTATATAGATACATGTATTTGGAACTCTAAATCCAACACGGTTTGTGCTAGCTTCTTGAAACTTGACACAATAAAGTAGTTTCACGTTCTATCTCTATGTTTTGTTTCCTCTTGATATAGCCCTAAGCAGTGACTGGCGAGAAACACTTTCATGGAAAGGGGTTGCCAGGTTTCCCAAAATTACGAATCTCCAGAAATCTCAGCAAATATTTTTTCACCCAAACTGGATGATACTTTCAGGTAATGATCAGTACACTAAGGCGACTTGGTTCCCCAAATTTCCTTCTTCTATGTTGAAGCGTTCGTTTCCTGTAACAGTTTGAATTTTTAGGTTTCACTCTGTTTTCTCCTATATTGATAGATGTATTTGGAACTCTACATCCAACACGGTTTGTGCTAGCTTCTTGAAACTTGACACAATAAAGTAGTTTCACATTCTATCTCTATGTTTTGTTTCCTCTTGATATAGCCCTAAGCAGTGACTGGCGAGAAACACTTTCATGGAAAGAGGTTGCCAGGCTGCCCAAAATTACAAATCTCCAGAAATCTCAGCAAATATTTTTTCACCCAAACTGGATGATACTTTCAGGTAATGATCAGTACACTAAGGCGACTAGGTTCCCCAAATTTTGTTCTTCTATGTTGAAGCGTTCGTTTCCAGTAACAGTTTGAATTTTTAGGTTTCACTCTGTTTTCTCCTATATTGATAGACGTATTTGGAACTCTAAATCCAACACGGTTTGTGCTAGCTTCTTGAAACTTGACACAATAAAGTAGTTTCACGTTCTATCTCTATGTTTTGTTTCCTCTTGATATAGCCCTAAGCAGTGACTGGCGAGAAACACTTTCATGGAAAGGGGTTGCCCGGTTTCCCAAAATTACAAATCTCCAGAAATCTCAGCAAATATTTTTTCACCCAAACTGGATGATACTTTCAGGTAATGATAAGTACACTAAGGCGACTTGGTTCCCCAAATTTCGTTCTTCTATGTTGAAGCGTTCGTTTCCAGTAACAGTTTGAATTTTTAGGTTTCACTCTTTTCTCCTATATTGATAGATGTATTTGGAACTCTACATCCAACACGGTTTGTGCTAGCTTCTTGAAACTTGACAAAATAAAGTAGTTTCACGTTCTATCTCTATGTTTTGTTTCCTCTTGATATAGCCCTAAGCAGTGACTGGCGAGAAACACTTTCATGGAAAGGGGTTGCCAGGTTTCCCAAAATTACAAATCTCCAGAAATCTCAGCAAATATTTTTTCACCCAAACTGGATGATACTTTCAGGTAATGATAAGTACACTAAGGCGACTTGGTTCCCCAAATTTCGTTCTTCTATGTTGAAGCGTTCGTTTCCAGTACCAGTTTGAATTTTTAGGTTTCACTCTGTTTTCTCCTATATTGATAGACGTATTTGGAACACTAAATCCAACACGGTTTGTGCTAGCTTCTTGAAACTTGACACAATAAAGTAGTTTCACGTTCTATCTCTATGATTTGTTTCCTCTTGATGTAGCCCTAAGCAGTGACTGGCGAGAAACACTTTCATGGAAAGGGGTTGCCAGGCTTCCCAAAATTACAAATCTACAGAAATCTCAGCAAATATTTTTTCACCCAAACTGGATGATACTTTCAGGTAATGATCAGTACACTAAGGCGACAAGGTTCCCCAAATTTTGTTCTTCTATGTTGAAACGTTCGTTTCCAGTAACAGTTTGAATTTTTAGGTTTCACTCTGTTTTCTCCTATATTGATAGATTTATTTGGAACTCTAAATCCAACACGGTTTGTGCTAGCTTCTTGAAACTTGACACAATAAAGTAGTTTCACGTTCTATCTCTACATTTTGTTTCCTCTTAATGTAGCCCTAAGCAGTGACTGGCGAGAAACACTTTCATGGAAAGGGGTTTCCAGGCTGCCCAAAATTACGAATCTCCAGAAATCTCAGCAAATATTTTTTCACCAAAACTGGATGATACTTTCAGGTAATGATCAGTACACTAAGGCGACTTGGTTCCCCAAATTTCCTTCTTCTATGTTGAAGCGCTCGTTTCCTGTAACAGTTTGAATTTTTAGGTTTCACTCTGTTTTCTCCTATATAGATACATGTATTTGGAACTCTAAATCCAACACGGTTTGTGCTAGCTTCTTGAAACTTGACACAATAAAGTAGTTTCACGTTCTATCTATGTTTTGTTTCCTCTTGATATAGCCCTAAGCAGTGACTGGCGAGAAACACTTTCATGGAAAGGGGTTGCCAGGTTTCCCAAAATTACAAATCTCCAGAAATCTCAGCAAATATTTTTTCACCCAAACTGGATGATACTTTCAGGTAATGATACGTACACTAAGGCGACTTGGTTCCCCAAATTTCGTTCTTCTATGTTGAAGCGTTCGTTTCCAGTAACAGTTTGAATTTTACGTTTCACTCTGTTTTCTCCTATATTGATAGATGTATTTGGAACTCTACATCCAACACGGTTTGTGCTAGCTTCTTGAAACTTGACACAATAAAGTAGTTTCACGTTCTATCTCCATGTTTTGTTTCCTCTTGATATAGCCCTAAGCAGTGACTGGCGAGAAACACTTTCATGGAAAGGGGTTGCCAGGTTTCCCTAAATTACAAATCTCCAGAAATCTCAGCAAATATTTTTTCACCCAAACTGGATGATACTTTCAGGTAATGATAAGTACACTAAGGCGACTTGGTTCCCCAAATTTTGTTCTTCTATGTTGAAGCCTTCGTTTCCAGTAACAGTTTGAATTTTTAGGTTTCACTCTGTTTTCTCCTATATTGATAGATGTATTTGGAACTCTAAATCCAACACGGTTTGTGCTAGCTTCTTGAAACTTGACACAATAAAGTAGTTTCACGTTCTATCTCTACGTTTTCGTTCCTCTTAATGTAGCCCTAAGCAGTGACTGGCGAGAAACACTTTCATGGAAAGGGGTTGCCAGGCTGCCCAAAATTACGAATCTCCAGAAATCTCAGCAAATATTTTTTCACCCAAACTGGATGATACTTTCAGGTAATGATCAGTACACTAAGGCAACTTGGTTCACCAAATTTCCTTCTTCTATGTTGAAGCGTTCTTTTCCTGTAACAGTTTGAATTTTTAGGTTTCACTCTGTTTTCTCCTATATTGATAGATGTATTTGGAACTCTAAATCCAACACGGTTTGTGCTAGCTTCTTGAAACTTGACACAATAAAGTAGTTTCACGTTCTATCTCTGTTTTGTTTCCTCTTGATATAGCCCTAAGCAGTGACTGGCGAGAAACACTTTCATGGAAAGGGGTTGAAAGTTTTCCCAAAATTATAAATCTCCAGAAATCTCAGCAAATATTTTTTCACCCAAACTGGATGATACTTTCAGGTAATGATCAGTACACTAAGGCGACTAGGTTCCCCAAATTTTGTTCTTCTATGTTGAAGCGTTCGTTTCCAGTAACAGTTTGAATTTTTAGGTTTCACTCTGTTTTCTCCTATATTGATAGATGTATTTGGAACTCTAAATCCAACACGGTTTGTGCTAGCTTCTTGAAACTTGACACAATAAAGTAGTTTCACGTTCTATCTCTATGTTTTGTTTCCTCTTGATGTAGCCCTAAGCAGTGACTGGCGAGAAACACTTTCATGGAAAGGTGTTACCAGGCTTCCCAAAATTACGAATCTCCAGAAATCTCAGCAAATATTTTTTCACCCAAACTGGATGATACTTTCAGGTAATGATCAGTACACTAAGGCGACTAGGTTCCCCAAATTTTGTTCTTCTATGTTGAAGCGTTCGTTTCCAGTAACAGTTTGAATTTTTAGGTTTCACTCTGTTTTCTCCTATATTGATAGATGTATTTGGAACTCTAAATCCAACACGGTTTGTGCTAGCTTCTTGAAACTTGACACAATAAAGTAGTTTCACGTTCTCTCTCTACGTTTTGTTTCCTCTTAATGTAGCCCTAAGCAGTGACTGGCGAGAAACATTTTCATGAATAGGGGTTGCCAGGCTGCCCAAAATTACGAATCTCCAGAAATCTCAGCAAATATTTTTTCACCCTAACTGGATGATACTTTCAGGTAATGATCAGTACACTAAGGCGACTTGGTTCCCCAAATTTTCTTCTTCTATGTTGAAGCGTTCGTTTCCTGTAACAGTTTGAATTTTTAGGTTTCACTCTGTTTTCTCCTATATTGATAGATGTATTTGGAACTCTAAATCCAACACGGTTTGTGCTAGCTTCTTGAAACTTGACACAATAAAGTAGTTTCACGTTCTATCTCTATGTTTTGTTTCCTCTTGATGTAGCCCTAAGCAGTGACTGGCGAGAAACACTTTCATGGAAAGGGGTTACCAGGCTTCCCAAAATTACGAATCTCCAGAAATCTCAGGAAATATTTTTTCACCCAAACTGGATGATACTTTCAGGTAATGATCAGTACACTAAGGTGACTAGGTTCCCCAAATTTTGTTCTTCTATGTTGAAGCGTTCGTTTCCAGTAACAGTTTGAATTTTTAGGTTTCACTCTGTTTTCTCCTATATTGATAGATGTATTTGGAACTCTAAATCCAACACGGTTTGTGCTAGCTTCTTGAAACTTGACACAATAAAGTAGTTTCACGTTCTATCTCTATGTTTTGTTTCCTCTTGATATAGCCCTAAGCAGTGACTGGCGAGAAACACTTTCATGGAAAGGGGTTGCCAGTTTTCCCAAAATTACAAATCTCCAGAAATCTCAGCAAATATTTTTTCACCCAAACTGGATGATACTTTCAGGTAATGATAAGTACACTAAGGCGACTTGGTTCCCCAAATTTCGTTCTTCTATGTTGAAGCGTTCGTTTCCTGTAACAGTTTGAATTTTTAGGTTTCACTCTGTTTTCTCCTATATTGATAGATGTATTTGGAACTCTAAATCCAACACGGTTTGTGCTAGCTTCTTGAAACTTGACACAATAAAGTAGTTTCACGTTCTATCTCTATGTTTTGTTTCCTCTTGATGTAGCCCTAAGCAGTGACTGGCGAGAAACACTTTCATGGAAAGGGGTTGCCAGGCTGCCCAAAATTACGAATCTCCAGAAATCTCAGCAAATATTTTTTCACCCAAACTGGATGATACTTTCAGGTAATGATCAGTACACTAAGGCGACTTGGTTCCCCAAATTTCGTTCTTCTATGTTGAAGCGTTCGTTTCCAGTAACAGTTTGAATTTTTAGGTTTCACTCTGTTTTCTCCTATATTGATAGACGTATTTGGAACTCTAAATCCAACACGGTTTGTGCTAGCTTCTTGAAACTTGACACAATAAAGTAGTTTCACGTTCTATCTCTATGTTTTGTTTCCTCTTGATGTAGCCCTAAGCAGTGACTGGCGAGAAACACTTTCATGGAAAGGGGTTGCCAGGCTTCCCAAAATTACAAATCTCCAGAAATCTCAGCAAATATTTTTTCACCCAAACTGGATGATACTTTCAGGTAATGATCAGTACACTAAGGTGACTAGGTTCCCCAAATTTTGTTCTTCTATGTTGAAGCGTTCGTTTCCAGTAACAGTTTGAATTTTTAGGTTTCACTCTGTTTTCTCCTATATTGATAGATGTATTTGGAACTCTACATCCAACACGGTTTGTGCTAGCTTCTTGAAACTTGACACAATAAAGTAGTTTCACGTTCTATCTCTATGTTTTGTTTCCTCTTGATATAGCCCTAAGCAGTGACTGGCGAGAAACACTTTCATGGAAAGGGGTTGCCAGGTTTCCCAAAATTACAAATCTCCAGAAATCTCAGCAAATATTTTTTCACCCAAACTGGATGATACTTTCAGGTAATGATAAGTACACTAAGGCGACTTGGTTCCCCAAATTTCGTTCTTCTATGTTGAAGCGTTCATTTCCAGTAACAGTTTGAATTTTTAGGTTTCACTCTGTTTTCTCCTATATTGATAGACGTATTTGGAACTCTAAATCCAACACGGTTTGTGCTAGCTTCTTGAAACTTGACACAATAAAGTAGTTTCACGTTCTATCTCTATGTTTTGTTTCCTCTTGATGTAGCCCTAAGCAGTGACTGGCGAGAAACACTTTCATGGAAAGGTGTTACCAGGCTTCCCAAAATTACGAATCTCCAGAAATCTCAGCAAATATTTTTTCACCCAAACTGGATGATACTTTCAGGTAATGATCAGTACACTAAGGCGACTAGGTTCCCCAAATTTTGTTCTTCTATGTTGAAGCGTTCGTTTCCAGTAACAGTTTGAATTTTTAGGTTTCACTCTGTTTTCTCCTATATTGATAGATGTATTTGGAACTCTAAATCCAACACGGTTTGTGCTAGCTTCTTGAAACTTGACACAATAAAGTAGTTTCACGTTCTCTCTCTACGTTTTGTTTCCTCTTAATGTAGCCCTAAGCAGTGACTGGCGAGAAACATTTTCATGAATAGGGGTTGCCAGGCTGCCCAAAATTACGAATCTCCAGAAATCTCAGCAAATATTTTTTCACCCTAACTGGATGATACTTTCAGGTAATGATCAGTACACTAAGGCGACTTGGTTCCCCAAATTTTCTTCTTCTATGTTGAAGCGTTCGTTTCCTGTAACAGTTTGAATTTTTAGGTTTCACTCTGTTTTCTCCTATATTGATAGATGTATTTGGAACTCTAAATCCAACACGGTTTGTGCTAGCTTCTTGAAACTTGACACAATAAAGTAGTTTCACGTTCTATCTCTATTTTTTGTTTCCTCTTGATGTAGCCCTAAGCAGTGACTGGCGAGAAACACTTTCATGGAAAGGTGTTACCAGGCTTCCCAAAATTACGAATCTCCAGAAATCTCAGGAAATATTTTTTCACCCAAACTGGATGATACTTTCAGGTAATGATCAGTACACTAAGGCGACTAGGTTCCCCAAATTTTGTTCTTCTATGTTGAAGCGTTCGTTTCCAGTAACAGTTTGAATTTTTAGGTTTCACTCTGTTTTCTCCTATATTGATAGATGTATTTGGAACTCTAAATCCAACACGGTTTGTGCTAGCTTCTTGAAACTTGACACAATAAAGTAGTTTCACGTTCTCTCTCTACGTTTTGTTTCCTCTTAATGTAGCCCTAAGCAGTGAGTGGCGAGAAACATTTTCATGAATAGGGGTTGCCAGGCTGCCCAAAATTACGAATCTCCAGAAATCTCAGCAAATATTTTTTCACCCTAACTGGATGATACTTTCAGGTAATGATCAGTACACTAAGGCGACTTGGTTCCCCAAATTTTCTTCTTCTATGTTGAAGCGTTCGTTTCCTGTAACAGTTTGAATTTTTAGGTTTCACTCTGTTTTCTCCTATATTGATAGATGTATTTGGAACTCTAAATCCAACACGGTTTGTGCTAGCTTCTTGAAACTTGACACAATAAAGTAGTTTCACGTTCTATCTCTATGTTTTGTTTCCTCTTGATGTAGCCCTAAGCAGTGACTGGCGAGAAACACTTTCATGGAAAGGGGTTACCAGGCTTCCCAAAATTACGAATCTCCAGAAATCTCAGGAAATATTTTTTCACCCAAACTGGATGATACTTTCAGGTAATGATCAGTACACTAAGGCGACTAGGTTCCCCAAATTTTGTTCTTCTATGTTGAAGCGTTCGTTTCCAGTAACAGTTTGAATTTTTAGGTTTCACTCTGTTTTCTCCTATATTGATAGATGTATTTGGAACTCTAAATCCAACACGGTTTGTGCTAGCTTCTTGAAACTTGACACAATAAAGTAGTTTCACGTTCTATCTCTATGTTTTGTTTCCTCTTGATATAGCCCTAAGCAGTGACTGGCGAGAAACACTTTCATGGAAAGGGGTTGCCAGTTTTCCCAAAATTACAAATCTCCAGAAATCTCAGCAAATATTTTTTCACCCAAACTGGATGATACTTTCAGGTAATGATCAGTACACTAAGGCGACTAGGTTCCCCAAATTTTGTTCTTCTATGTTGAAGCGTTCATTTCCAGTAACAGTTTGAATTTTTAGGTTTCACTCTGTTTTCTCCTATATTGATAGATGTATTTGGAACTCTACATCCAACACGGTTTGTGCTAGCTTCTTGAAACTTGACACAATAAAGTAGTTTCACGTTCTATCTCTGTTTTGTTTCCTCTTGATATAGCCCTAAGCAGTGACTGGCGAGAAACACTTTCATGGAAAGGGGTTGCCAGGTTTCCCAAAATTACAAATCTCCAGAAATCTCAGCAAATATTTTTTCACCCAAACTGGATGATACTTTCAGGTAATGATAAGTACACTAAGGCGACTTGGTTCCCCAAATTTCGTTCTTCTATGTTGAAGCGTTCATTTCCAGTAACAGTTTGAATTTTTAGGTTTCACTCTGTTTTCTCCTATATTGATAGACGTATTTGGAACTCTAAATCCAACACGGTTTGTGCTAGCTTCTTGAAACTTGACACAATAAAGTAGTTTCACGTTCTATCTCTATGTTTTGTTTCCTCTTGATGTAGCCCTAAGCAGTGACTGGCGAGAAACACTTTCATGGAAAGGGGTTGCCAGGCTTCCCAAAATTACAAATCTCCAGAAATCTCAGCAAATATTTTTTCACCCAAACTGGATGATACTTTCAGGTAATGATCAGTACACTAAGGCGACTAGGTTCCCCAAATTTTGTTCTTCTATGTTGAAGCGTTCGTTTCCAGTAACAGTTTGAATTTTTAGGTTTCACTCTGTTTTCTCCTATATTGATAGATGTATTTGGAACTCTAAATCCAACACGGTTTGTGCTAGCTTCTTGAAACTTGACACAATAAAGTAGTTTCACGTTCTATCTCTATGTTTTGTTTCCTCTTGATGTAGCCCTAAGCAGTGACTGGCGAGAAACACTTTCATGGAAAGGTGTTACCAGGCTTCCCAAAATTACGAATCTCCAGAAATCTCAGGAAATATTTTTTCACCCAAACTGGATGATACTTTCAGGTAATGATCAGTACACTAAGGCGACTAGGTTCCCCAAATTTTGTTCTTCTATGTTGAAGCGTTCGTTTCCAGTAACAGTTTGAATTTTTAGGTTTCACTCTGTTTTCTCCTATATTGATAGATGTATTTGGAACTCTAAATCCAACACGGTTTGTGCTAGCTTCTTGAAACTTGACACAATAAAGTAGTTTCACGTTCTCTCTCTACGTTTTGTTTCCTCTTAATGTAGCCCTAAGCAGTGACTGGCGAGAAACATTTTCATGAATAGGGGTTGCCAGGCTGCCCAAAATTACGAATCTCCAGAAATCTCAGCAAATATTTTTTCACCCTAACTGGATGATACTTTCAGGTAATGATCAGTACACTAAGGCGACTTGGTTCCCCAAATTTTCTTCTTCTATGTTGAAGCGTTCGTTTCCTGTAACAGTTTGAATTTTTAGGTTTCACTCTGTTTTCTCCTATATTGATAGATGTATTTGGAACTCTAAATCCAACACGGTTTGTGCTAGCTTCTTGAAACTTGACACAATAAAGTAGTTTCACGTTCTATCTCTATGTTTTGTTTCCTCTTGATGTAGCCCTAAGCAGTGACTGGCGAGAAACACTTTCATGGAAAGGGGTTACCAGGCTTCCCAAAATTACGAATCTCCAGAAATCTCAGGAAATATTTTTTCACCCAAACTGGATGATACTTTCAGGTAATGATCAGTACACTAAGGCGACTAGGTTCCCCAAATTTTGTTCTTCTATGTTGAAGCGTTCGTTTCCAGTAACAGTTTGAATTTTTAGGTTTCACTCTGTTTTCTCCTATATTGATAGATGTATTTGGAACTCTAAATCCAACACGGTTTGTGCTAGCTTCTTGAAACTTGACACAATAAAGTAGTTTCACGTTCTATCTCTATGTTTTGTTTCCTCTTGATATAGCCCTAAGCAGTGACTGGCGAGAAACACTTTCATGGAAAGGGGTTGCCAGTTTTCCCAAAATTACAAATCTCCAGAAATCTCAGCAAATATTTTTTCACCCAAACTGGATGATACTTTCAGGTAATGATAAGTACACTAAGGCGACTTGGTTCCCCAAATTTCGTTCTTCTATGTTGAAGCGTTCGTTTCCTGTAACAGTTTGAATTTTTAGGTTTCACTCTGTTTTCTCCTATATTGATAGATGTATTTGGAACTCTAAATCCAACACGGTTTGTGCTAGCTTCTTGAAACTTGACACAATAAAGTAGTTTCACGTTCTATCTCTATGTTTTGTTTCCTCTTGATGTAGCCCTAAGCAGTGACTGGCGAGAAACACTTTCATGGAAAGGGGTTGCCAGGCTGCCCAAAATTACGAATCTCCAGAAATCTCAGCAAATATTTTTTCACCCAAACTGGATGATACTTTCAGGTAATGATCAGTACACTAAGGCGACTTGGTTCCCCAAATTTCGTTCTTCTATGTTGAAGCGTTCGTTTCCAGTAACAGTTTGAATTTTTAGGTTTCACTCTGTTTTCTCCTATATTGATAGACGTATTTGGAACTCTAAATCCAACACGGTTTGTGCTAGCTTCTTGAAACTTGACACAATAAAGTAGTTTCACGTTCTATCTCTATGTTTTGTTTCCTCTTGATGTAGCCCTAAGCAGTGACTGGCGAGAAACACTTTCATGGAAAGGGGTTGCCAGGCTTCCCAAAATTACAAATCTCCAGAAATCTCAGCAAATATTTTTTCACCCAAACTGGATGATACTTTCAGGTAATGATCAGTACACTAAGGCGACTAGGTTCCCCAAATTTTGTTCTTCTATGTTGAAGCGTTCGTTTCCAGTAACAGTTTGAATTTTTAGGTTTCACTCTGTTTTCTCCTATATTGATAGATGTATTTGGAACTCTACATCCAACACGGTTTGTGCTAGCTTCTTGAAACTTGACACAATAAAGTAGTTTCACGTTCTATCTCTATGTTTTGTTTCCTCTTGATATAGCCCTAAGCAGTGACTGGCGAGAAACACTTTCATGGAAAGGGGTTGCCAGGTTTCCCAAAATTACAAATCTCCAGAAATCTCAGCAAATATTTTTTCACCCAAACTGGATGATACTTTCAGGTAATGATAAGTACACTAAGGCGACTTGGTTCCCCAAATTTCGTTCTTCTATGTTGAAGCGTTCATTTCCAGTAACAGTTTGAATTTTTAGGTTTCACTCTGTTTTCTCCTATATTGATAGACGTATTTGGAACTCTAAATCCAACACGGTTTGTGCTAGCTTCTTGAAACTTGACACAATAAAGTAGTTTCACGTTCTATCTCTATGTTTTGTTTCCTCTTGATGTAGCCCTAAGCAGTGACTGGCGAGAAACACTTTCATGGAAAGGTGTTACCAGGCTTCCCAAAATTACGAATCTCCAGAAATCTCAGCAAATATTTTTTCACCCAAACTGGATGATACTTTCAGGTAATGATCAGTACACTAAGGCGACTAGGTTCCCCAAATTTTGTTCTTCTATGTTGAAGCGTTCGTTTCCAGTAACAGTTTGAATTTTTAGGTTTCACTCTGTTTTCTCCTATATTGATAGATGTATTTGGAACTCTAAATCCAACACGGTTTGTGCTAGCTTCTTGAAACTTGACACAATAAAGTAGTTTCACGTTCTCTCTCTACGTTTTGTTTCCTCTTAATGTAGCCCTAAGCAGTGACTGGCGAGAAACATTTTCATGAATAGGGGTTGCCAGGCTGCCCAAAATTACGAATCTCCAGAAATCTCAGCAAATATTTTTTCACCCTAACTGGATGATACTTTCAGGTAATGATCAGTACACTAAGGCGACTTGGTTCCCCAAATTTTCTTCTTCTATGTTGAAGCGTTCGTTTCCTGTAACAGTTTGAATTTTTAGGTTTCACTCTGTTTTCTCCTATATTGATAGATGTATTTGGAACTCTAAATCCAACACGGTTTGTGCTAGCTTCTTGAAACTTGACACAATAAAGTAGTTTCACGTTCTATCTCTATTTTTTGTTTCCTCTTGATGTAGCCCTAAGCAGTGACTGGCGAGAAACACTTTCATGGAAAGGTGTTACCAGGCTTCCCAAAATTACGAATCTCCAGAAATCTCAGGAAATATTTTTTCACCCAAACTGGATGATACTTTCAGGTAATGATCAGTACACTAAGGCGACTAGGTTCCCCAAATTTTGTTCTTCTATGTTGAAGCGTTCGTTTCCAGTAACAGTTTGAATTTTTAGGTTTCACTCTGTTTTCTCCTATATTGATAGATGTATTTGGAACTCTAAATCCAACACGGTTTGTGCTAGCTTCTTGAAACTTGACACAATAAAGTAGTTTCACGTTCTCTCTCTACGTTTTGTTTCCTCTTAATGTAGCCCTAAGCAGTGAGTGGCGAGAAACATTTTCATGAATAGGGGTTGCCAGGCTGCCCAAAATTACGAATCTCCAGAAATCTCAGCAAATATTTTTTCACCCTAACTGGATGATACTTTCAGGTAATGATCAGTACACTAAGGCGACTTGGTTCCCCAAATTTTCTTCTTCTATGTTGAAGCGTTCGTTTCCTGTAACAGTTTGAATTTTTAGGTTTCACTCTGTTTTCTCCTATATTGATAGATGTATTTGGAACTCTAAATCCAACACGGTTTGTGCTAGCTTCTTGAAACTTGACACAATAAAGTAGTTTCACGTTCTATCTCTATGTTTTGTTTCCTCTTGATGTAGCCCTAAGCAGTGACTGGCGAGAAACACTTTCATGGAAAGGGGTTACCAGGCTTCCCAAAATTACGAATCTCCAGAAATCTCAGGAAATATTTTTTCACCCAAACTGGATGATACTTTCAGGTAATGATCAGTACACTAAGGCGACTAGGTTCCCCAAATTTTGTTCTTCTATGTTGAAGCGTTCGTTTCCAGTAACAGTTTGAATTTTTAGGTTTCACTCTGTTTTCTCCTATATTGATAGATGTATTTGGAACTCTAAATCCAACACGGTTTGTGCTAGCTTCTTGAAACTTGACACAATAAAGTAGTTTCACGTTCTCTCTCTACGTTTTGTTTCCTCTTAATGTAGCCCTAAGCAGTGACTGGCGAGAAACATTTTCATGAATAGGGGTTGCCAGGCTGCCCAAAATTACGAATCTCCAGAAATCTCAGCAAATATTTTTTCACCCAAACTGGATGATACTTTCAGGTAATGATAAGTACACTAAGGCGACTTGGTTCCCCAAATTTCGTTCTTCTATGTTGAAGCGTTCGTTTCCAGTAACAGTTTGAATTTTTAGGTTTCACTCTGTTTTCTCCTATATTGATAGATGTATTTGGAACTCTAAATCCAACACGGTTTGTGCTAGCTTCTTGAAACTTGACACAATAAAGTAGTTTCACGTTCTATCTCTATGTTTTGTTTCCTCTTGATGTAGCCCTAAGCAGTGACTGGCGAGAAACACTTTCATGGAAAGGGGTTGCCAGGCTGCCCAAAATTACGAATCTCCAGAAATCTCAGCAAATATTTTTTCACCCAAACTGGATGATACTTTCAGGTAATGATCAGTACACTAAGGCGACTTGGTTCCCCAAATTTCGTTCTTCTATGTTGAAGCGTTCGTTTCCAGTAACAGTTTGAATTTTTAGGTTTCACTCTGTTTTCTCCTATATTGATAGACGTATTTGGAACTCTAAATCCAACACGGTTTGTGCTAGCTTCTTGAAACTTGACACAATAAAGTAGTTTCACGTTCTATCTCTATGTTTTGTTTCCTCTTGATGTAGCCCTAAGCAGTGACTGGCGAGAAACACTTTCATGGAAAGGGGTTGCCAGGCTTCCCAAAATTACAAATCTCCAGAAATCTCAGCAAATATTTTTTCACCCAAACTGGATGATACTTTCAGGTAATGATCAGTACACTAAGGCGACTAGGTTCCCCAAATTTTGTTCTTCTATGTTGAAGCGTTCGTTTCCAGTAACAGTTTGAATTTTTAGGTTTCACTCTGTTTTCTCCTATATTGATAGATGTATTTGGAACTCTACATCCAACACGGTTTGTGCTAGCTTCTTGAAACTTGACACAATAAAGTAGTTTCACGTTCTATCACTATGTTTTGTTTCCTCTTGATATAGCCCTAAGCAGTGACTGGCGAGAAACACTTTCATGGAAAGGGGTTGCCAGGTTTCCCAAAATTACAAATCTCCAGAAATCTCAGCAAATATTTTTTCACCCAAACTGGATGTACTTTCAGGTAATGATAAGTACACTAAGGCGACTTGGTTCCCCAAATTTCGTTCTTCTATGTTGAAGCGTTCATTTCCAGTAACAGTTTGAATTTTTAGGTTTCACTCTGTTTTCTCCTATATTGATAGACGTATTTGGAACTCTAAATCCAACACGGTTTGTGCTAGCTTCTTGAAACTTGACACAATAAAGTAGTTTCACGTTCTATCTCTATGTTTTGTTTCCTCTTGATGTAGCCCTAAGCAGTGACTGGCGAGAAACACTTTCATGGAAAGGGGTTGCCAGGCTTCCCAAAATTACAAATCTCCAGAAATCTCAGCAAATATTTTTTCACCCAAACTGGATGATACTTTCAGGTAATGATCAGTACACTAAGGCGACTAGGTTCCCCAAATTTTGTTCTTCTATGTTGAAGCGTTCGTTTCCAGTAACAGTTTGAATTTTTAGGTTTCACTCTGTTTTCTCCTATATTGATAGATGTATTTGGAACTCTAAATCCAACACGGTTTGTGCTAGCTTCTTGAAACTTGACACAATAAAGTAGTTTCACGTTCTATCTCTATGTTTTGTTTCCTCTTGATGTAGCCCTAAGCAGTGACTGGCGAGAAACACTTTCATGGAAAGGGGTTGCCAGGCTTCCCAAAATTACGAATCTCCAGAAATCTCAGCAAATATTTTTTCACCCAAACTGGATGATACTTTCAGGTAATGATCAGTACACTAAGGCGACTAGGTTCCCCAAATTTTGTTCTTCTATGTTGAAGCGTTCGTTTCCAGTAACAGTTTGAATTTTTAGGTTTCACTCTGTTTTCTCCTATATTGATAGATGTATTTGGAACTCTAAATCCAACACGGTTTGTGCTAGCTTCTTGAAACTTGACACAATAAAGTAGTTTCACGTTCTATCTCTATGTTTTGTTTCCTCTTGATATAGCCCTAAGCAGTGACTGGCGAGAAACACTTTCATGGAAAGGGGTTGCCAGGTTTCCCAAAATTACAAATCTCCAGAAATCTCAGCAAATATTTTTTCACCCAAACTGGATGATACTTTCAGGTAATGATAAGTACACTAAGGCGACTTGGTTCCCCAAATTTCCTTCTTCTATGTTGAAGCGTTCGTTTCCAGTAACAGTTTGAATTTTTAGGTTTCACTCTGTTTTCTCCTATATTGATATATGTATTTGGAACTCTAAATCCAACACGGTTTGTGCTAGCTTCTTGAAACTTGACACAATAAAGTAGTTTCACGTTCTATCTCTATGTTTTGTTTCCTCTTGATGTAGCCCTAAGCAGTGACTGGCGAGAAACACTTTCATGGAAAGGGGTTGCCAGGCTGCCCAAAATTACGAATCTCCAGAAATCTCAGCAAATATTTTTTCACCCAAACTGGATGATACTTTCAGGTAATGATCAGTACACTAAGGCGACTTGGTTCCCCAAATTTCGTTCTTCTATGTTGAAGCGTTCGTTTCCTGTAACAGTTTGAATTTTTAGGTTTCACTCTGTTTTCTCCTATATTGATAGATGTATTTGGAACTCTAAATCCAACACGGTTTGTGCTAGCTTCTTGAAACATGACACAATAAAGTAGTTTCACGTTCTATCTCTATGTTTTGTTTCCTCTTGATATAGCAATAAGCAGTGACTGGCGAGAAACACTTTCATGGAAAGGGGTTGCCAGGTTTCCCAAAATTACAAATCTCCAGAAATCTCAGCAAATATTTTTTCACCCAAACTGGATGATACTTTCAGGTAATGATAAGTACACTAAGGCGACTTGGTTCCCCAAATTTCCTTCTTCTATGTTGAAGCGTTCGTTTCCTGTAACAGTTTGAATTTTTAGGTTTCACTCTGTTTTCTCCTATATTGATAGATGTATTTGGAACTCTAAATCCAACACGGTTTGTGCTAGCTTCTTGAAACTTGACACAATAAAGTAGTTTCATGTTCTATCTCTATGTTTTGTTTCCTCTTGATGTAGCCCTAAGCAGTGACTGGCGAGAAACACTTTCATGGAAAGGGGTTGCCAGGCTGCCCAAAATTACGAATCTCCAGAAATCTCAGCAAATATTTTTTCACCCAAACTGGATGATACTTTCAGGTAATGATAAGTACACTAAGGCGACTTGGTTCCCCAAATTTCGTTCTTCTATGTTGAAGAGTTCGTTTCCAGTAACAGTTTGAATTTTTAGGTTTCACTCTGTTTTCTCCTATATTGATAGACGTATTTGGAACTCTAAATCCAACACGGTTTGTGCTAGCTTCTTGAAACTTGACACAATAAAGTAGTTTCACGTTCTATCTCTATGTTTTGTTTCCTCTTGATGTAGCCCTAAGCAGTGACTGGCGAGAAACACTTTCATGGAAAGGGGTTGCCAGGCTTCCCAAAATTACAAATCTCCAGAAATCTCAGCAAATATTTTTTCACCCAAACTGGATGATACTTTCAGGTAATGATCAGTACACTAAGGCGACTAGGTTCCCCAAATTTTGTTCTTCTATGTTGAAGCGTTCGTTTCCAGTAACAGTTTGAATTTTTAGGTTTCACTCTGTTTTCTCCTATATTGATAGATGTATTTGGAACTCTAAATCCAACACGGTTTGTGCTAGCTTCTTGAAACTTGACACAATAAAGTAGTTTCACGTTCTATCTCTATGTTTTGTTTCCTCTTGATGTAGCCCTAAGCAGTGACTGGCGAGAAACACTTTCATGGAAAGGGGTTACCAGGCTGCCCAAAATTACGAATCTCCAGAAATCTCAGCAAATATTTTTTCACCCAAACTGGATGATACTTTCAGGTAATGATCAGTACACTAAGGCGACTAGGTTCCCCAAATTTTGTTCTTCTATGTTGAAGCGTTCGTTTCCAGTAACAGTTTGAATTTTTAGGTTTCACTCTGTTTTCTCCTATATTGATAGATGTATTTGGAACTCTAAATCCAACACGGTTTGTGCTAGCTTCTTGAAACTTGACACAATAAAGTAGTTTCACGTTCTATCTCAACGTTTTGTTTCCTCTTAATGTAGCCCTAAGCAGTGACTGGCGAGAAACACTTTCATGGAAAGGGGTTGCCAGGCTGCCCAAAATTACGAATCTCCAGAAATCTCAGCAAATATTTTTTCACCCAAACTGGATGATACTTTCAGGTAATGATCAGTACACTAAGGCGACTTGGTTCCCCAAATTTCCTTCTTCTATGTTGAAGCGTTCGTTTCCTGTAACAGTTTGAATTTTTAGGTTTCACTCTGTTTTCTCCTATATTGATAGATGTATTTGGAACTCTACATCCAACACGGTTTGTGCTAGCTTCTTGAAACTTGACACAATAAAGTAGTTTCACGTTCTATCTCTATGTTTTGTTTCCTCTTGATATAGCCCTAAGCAGTGACTGGCGAGAAACACTTTCATGGAAAGGGGTTGCCAGGTTTCCCAAAATTACAAATCTCCAGAAATCTCAGCAAATATTTTTTCACCCAAACTGGATGATACTTTCAGGTAATGATCAGTACACTAAGGCGACTTGGTTCCCCAAATTTCGTTCTTCTATGTTGAAGCGTTCGTTTCCAGTAACAGTTTGAATTTTTAGGTTTCACTCTGTTTTCTCCTATATTGATAGATGTATTTGGAACTCTAAATCCAACACGGTTTGTGCTAGCTTCTTGAAACTTGACACAATAAAGTAGTTTCACGTTCTATCTCTATGTTTTGTTTCCTCTTGATGTAGCCCTAAGCAGTGACTGGCGAGAAACACTTTCATGGAAAGGGGTTGCCAGGCTGCCCAAAATTACGAATCTCCAGAAATCTCAGCAAATATTTTTTCACCCAAACTGGATGATACTTTCAGGTAATGATCAGTACACTAAGGCGACTTGGTTCCCCAAATTTTGTTCTTCTATGTTGAAGCGTTCGTTTCCAGTAACAGTTTGAATTTTTAGGTTTCACTCTGTTTTCTCCTATATTGATAGATGTATTTGGAACTCTAAATCCAACACGGTTTGTGCTAGTTTCTTGAAACTTGACACAATACAGTAGTTTCACGTTCTATCTCTATGTTTTGTTTCCTCTTGATATAGCCCTAAGCAGTGACTGGCGAGAAACACTTTCATGGAAAGGGGTTGCCCGGTTTCCCAAAATTACAAATCTCCAGAAATCTCAGCAAATATTTTTTCACCCAAACTGGATGATACTTTCAGGTAATGATAAGTACACTAAGGCGACTTGGTTCCCCAAATTTCGTTCTTCTATGTTGAAGCGTTCGTTTCCAGTAACAGTTTGAATTTTTAGGTTTCACTCTTTTCTCCTATATTGATAGATGTATTTGGAACTCTACATCCAACACGGTTTGTGCTAGCTTCTTGAAACTTGACAAAATAAAGTAGTTTCACGTTCTATCTCTATGTTTTGTTTCCTCTTGATATAGCCCTAAGCAGTGACTGGCGAGAAACACTTTCATGGAAAGGGGTTGCCAGGTTTCCCAAAATTACAAATCTCCAGAAATCTCAGCAAATATCTTTTCACCCAAACTGGATGATACTTTCAGGTAATGATCAGTACACTAAGGCGACTTGGTTCCCCAAATTTCCTTCTTCTATGTTGAAGCGTTCGTTTCCAGTAACAGTTTGAATTTTTAGGTTTCACTCTGTTTTCTCCTATATTGATAGATGTATTTGGAACTCTAAATCCAACACGGTTTGTGCTAGCTTCTTGAAACTTGACACAATAAAGTAGTTTCACGTTCTATCTCTATGTTTTGTTTCCTCTTGATGTAGCCCTAAGCAGTGACTGGCGAGAAACACTTTCATGGAAAGGGGTTGCCAGGCTTCCCAAAATTACAAATCTCCAGAAATCTCAGCAAATATTTTTTCACCCAAACTGGATGATACTTTCAGGTAATGATCAGTACACTAAGGCGACTTGGTTCCCCAAATTTTGTTCTTCTATGTTGAAGCGTTCGTTTCCAGTAACAGTTTGAATTTTTAGGTTACACTCTGTTTTCTCCTATATTGATAGATGTATTTGGAACTCTAAATCCAACACGGTTTGTGCTAGTTTCTTGAAACTTGACACAATACAGTAGTTTCACGTTCTATCTCTATGTTTTGTTTCCTCTTGATGTAGCCCTAAGCAGTGACTGGCGAGAAACACTTTCATGGAAAGGGGTTGCCAGGCTTCCCAAAATTACAAATCTCCAGAAATCTCAGCAAATATTTTTTCACCCAAACTGGATGATACTTTCAGGTAATGATCAGTACACTAAGGCGACTTGGTTCCCCAAATTTTGTTCTTCTATGTTGAAACGTTCGTTTCCAGTAACAGTTTGAATTTTTAGGTTTCACTCTGTTTTCTCCTATATTGATAGATTTATTTGGAACTCTAAATCCAACACGGTTTGTGCTAGCTTCTTGAAACTTGACACAATAAAGTAGTTTCACGTTCTATCTCTACATTTTGTTTCCTCTTAATGTAGCCCTAAGCAGTGACTGGCGAGAAACACTTTCATGGAAAGGGGTTTCCAGGCTGCCCAAAATTACGAATCTCCAGAAATCTCAGCAAATATTTTTTCACCAAAACTGGATGATACTTTCAGGTAATGATCAGTACACTAAGGCGACTTGGTTCCCCAAATTTCCTTCTTCTATGTTGAAGCGCTCGTTTCCTGTAACAGTTTGAATTTTTAGGTTTCACTCTGTTTTCTCCTATATAGATACATGTATTTGGAACTCTAAATCCAACACGGTTTGTGCTAGCTTCTTGAAACTTGACACAATAAAGTAGTTTCACGTTCTATCTCTATGTTTTGTTTCCTCTTGATATAGCCCTAAGCAGTGACTGGCGAGAAACACTTTCATGGAAAGGGGTTGCCAGGTTTCCCAAAATTACAAATCTCCAGAAATCTCAGCAAATATTTTTTCACCCAAACTGGATGATACTTTCAGGTAATGATACGTACACTAAGGCGACTTGGTTCCCCAAATTTCGTTCTTCTATGTTGAAGCGTTCGTTTCCAGTAACAGTTTGAATTTTACGTTTCACTCTGTTTTCTCCTATATTGATAGATGTATTTGGAACTCTACATCCAACACGGTTTGTGCTAGCTTCTTGAAACTTGACACAATAAAGTAGTTTCACGTTCTATCTCCATGTTTTGTTTCCTCTTGATATAGCCCTAAGCAGTGACTGGCGAGAAACACTTTCATGGAAAGGGGTTGCCAGGTTTCCCAAAATTACAAATCTCCAGAAATCTCAGCAAATATTTTTTCACCCAAACTGGATGATACTTTCAGGTAATGATAAGTACACAAAGGCGACTTGGTTCCCCAAATTTCGTTCTTCTATGTTGAAGCGTTCGTTTCCAGTAACAGTTTGAATTTTTAGGTTTCACTCTGTTTTCTCCTATATTGATAGACGTATTTGGAACTCTAAATCCAACACGGTTTGTGCTAGCTTCTTGAAACTTGACACAACAAAGTAGTTTCACGTTCTATCTCCATGTTTTGTTTCCTCTTGATGTAGCCCTAAGCAGTGACTGGCGAGAAACACTTTCATGGAAAGGGGTTGCCAGGCTTCCCAAAATTACAAATCTCCAGAAATCTCAGCAAATATTTTTTCACCCAAACTGGATGATACTCTCAGGTAATGATCAGTACACTAAGGCGACTAGGTTCCCCAAATTTTGTTCTTCTATGTTGAAGCGTTCGTTTCCAGTAACAGTTTGAATTTTTAGGTTTCACTCTGTTTTCTCCTATATTGATAGATTTATTTGGAACTCTAAATCCAACACGGTTTGTGCTAGCTTCTTGAAACTTGACACAATAAAGTAGTTTCACGTTCTATCTCTACATTTTGTTTCCTCTTAATGTAGCCCTAAGCAGTGACTGGCGAGAAACACTTTCATGGAAAGGGGTTGCCAGGCTGCCCAAAATTACAAATCTCCAGAAATCTCAGCAAATATTTTTTCACCCAAACTGGATGATACTTTCAGGTAATGATCAGTACACTAAGGCGACTTGGTTCCCCAAATTTCCTTCTTCTATGTTGAAGCGCTCGTTTCCTGTAACAGTTTGAATTTTTAGGTTTCTCTCTGTTTTCTCCTATATAGATACATGTATTTGGAACTCTAAATCCAACACGGTTTGTGCTAGCTTCTTGAAACTTGACACAATAAAGTAGTTTCACGTTCTATCTCTATGTTTTGTTTCCTCTTGATATAGCCCTAAGCAGTGACTGGCGAGAAACACTTTCATGGAAAGGGGTTGCCAGGTTTCCCAAAATTACGAATCTCCAGAAATCTCAGCAAATATTTTTTCACCCAAACTGGATGATACTTTCAGGTAATGATCAGTACACTAAGGCGACTTGGTTCCCCAAATTTCCTTCTTCTATGTTGAAGCGTTCGTTTCCTGTAACAGTTTGAATTTTTAGGTTTCACTCTGTTTTCTCCTATATTGATAGATGTATTTGGAACTCTACATCCAACACGGTTTGTGCTAGCTTCTTGAAACTTGACACAATAAAGTAGTTTCACATTCTATCTCTATGTTTTGTTTCCTCTTGATATAGCCCTAAGCAGTGACTGGCGAGAAACACTTTCATGGAAAGAGGTTGCCAGGCTGCCCAAAATTACAAATCTCCAGAAATCTCAGCAAATATTTTTTCACCCAAACTGGATGATACTTTCAGGTAATGATCAGTACACTAAGGCGACTAGGTTCCCCAAATTTTGTTCTTCTATGTTGAAGCGTTCGTTTCCAGTAACAGTTTGAATTTTTAGGTTTCACTCTGTTTTCTCCTATATTGATAGACGTATTTGGAACTCTAAATCCAACACGGTTTGTGCTAGCTTCTTGAAACTTGACACAATAAAGTAGTTTCACGTTCTATCTCTATGTTTTGTTTCCTCTTGATATAGCCCTAAGCAGTGACTGGCGAGAAACACTTTCATGGAAAGGGGTTGCCCGGTTTCCCAAAATTACAAATCTCCAGAAATCTCAGCAAATATTTTTTCACCCAAACTGGATGATACTTTCAGGTAATGATAAGTACACTAAGGCGACTTGGTTCCCCAAATTTCGTTCTTCTATGTTGAAGCGTTCGTTTCCAGTAACAGTTTGAATTTTTAGGTTTCACTCTTTTCTCCTATATTGATAGATGTATTTGGAACTCTACATCCAACACGGTTTGTGCTAGCTTCTTGAAACTTGACAAAATAAAGTAGTTTCACGTTCTATCTCTATGTTTTGTTTCCTCTTGATATAGCCCTAAGCAGTGACTGGCGAGAAACACTTTCATGGAAAGGGGTTGCCAGGTTTCCCAAAATTACAAATCTCCAGAAATCTCAGCAAATATTTTTTCACCCAAACTGGATGATACTTTCAGGTAATGATAAGTACACTAAGGCGACTTGGTTCCCCAAATTTCGTTCTTCTATGTTGAAGCGTTCGTTTCCAGTACCAGTTTGAATTTTTAGGTTTCACTCTGTTTTCTCCTATATTGATAGACGTATTTGGAACACTAAATCCAACACGGTTTGTGCTAGCTTCTTGAAACTTGACACAATAAAGTAGTTTCACGTTCTATCTCTATGATTTGTTTCCTCTTGATGTAGCCCTAAGCAGTGACTGGCGAGAAACACTTTCATGGAAAGGGGTTGCCAGGCTTCCCAAAATTACAAATCTACAGAAATCTCAGCAAATATTTTTTCACCCAAACTGGATGATACTTTCAGGTAATGATCAGTACACTAAGGCGACAAGGTTCCCCAAATTTTGTTCTTCTATGTTGAAACGTTCGTTTCCAGTAACAGTTTGAATTTTTAGGTTTCACTCTGTTTTCTCCTATATTGATAGATTTATTTGGAACTCTAAATCCAACACGGTTTGTGCTAGCTTCTTGAAACTTGACACAATAAAGTAGTTTCACGTTCTATCTCTACATTTTGTTTCCTCTTAATGTAGCCCTAAGCAGTGACTGGCGAGAAACACTTTCATGGAAAGGGGTTTCCAGGCTGCCCAAAATTACGAATCTCCAGAAATCTCAGCAAATATTTTTTCACCAAAACTGGATGATACTTTCAGGTAATGATCAGTACACTAAGGCGACTTGGTTCCCCAAATTTCCTTCTTCTATGTTGAAGCGCTCGTTTCCTGTAACAGTTTGAATTTTTAGGTTTCACTCTGTTTTCTCCTATATAGATACATGTATTTGGAACTCTAAATCCAACACGGTTTGTGCTAGCTTCTTGAAACTTGACACAATAAAGTAGTTTCACGTTCTATCTATGTTTTGTTTCCTCTTGATATAGCCCTAAGCAGTGACTGGCGAGAAACACTTTCATGGAAAGGGGTTGCCAGGTTTCCCAAAATTACAAATCTCCAGAAATCTCAGCAAATATTTTTTCACCCAAACTGGATGATACTTTCAGGTAATGATACGTACACTAAGGCGACTTGGTTCCCCAAATTTCGTTCTTCTATGTTGAAGCGTTCGTTTCCAGTAACAGTTTGAATTTTACGTTTCACTCTGTTTTCTCCTATATTGATAGATGTATTTGGAACTCTACATCCAACACGGTTTGTGCTAGCTTCTTGAAACTTGACACAATAAAGTAGTTTCACGTTCTATCTCCATGTTTTGTTTCCTCTTGATATAGCCCTAAGCAGTGACTGGCGAGAAACACTTTCATGGAAAGGGGTTGCCAGGTTTCCCTAAATTACAAATCTCCAGAAATCTCAGCAAATATTTTTTCACCCAAACTGGATGATACTTTCAGGTAATGATAAGTACACTAAGGCGACTTGGTTCCCCAAATTTTGTTCTTCTATGTTGAAGCCTTCGTTTCCAGTAACAGTTTGAATTTTTAGGTTTCACTCTGTTTTCTCCTATATTGATAGATGTATTTGGAACTCTAAATCCAACACGGTTTGTGCTAGCTTCTTGAAACTTGACACAATAAAGTAGTTTCACGTTCTATCTCTACGTTTTCGTTCCTCTTAATGTAGCCCTAAGCAGTGACTGGCGAGAAACACTTTCATGGAAAGGGGTTGCCAGGCTGCCCAAAATTACGAATCTCCAGAAATCTCAGCAAATATTTTTTCACCCAAACTGGATGATACTTTCAGGTAATGATCAGTACACTAAGGCAACTTGGTTCACCAAATTTCCTTCTTCTATGTTGAAGCGTTCTTTTCCTGTAACAGTTTGAATTTTTAGGTTTCACTCTGTTTTCTCCTATATTGATAGATGTATTTGGAACTCTAAATCCAACACGGTTTGTGCTAGCTTCTTGAAACTTGACACAATAAAGTAGTTTCACGTTCTATCTCTGTTTTGTTTCCTCTTGATATAGCCCTAAGCAGTGACTGGCGAGAAACACTTTCATGGAAAGGGGTTGAAAGTTTTCCCAAAATTATAAATCTCCAGAAATCTCAGCAAATATTTTTTCACCCAAACTGGATGACACTTTCAGGTAATGATAAGTACACTAAGGCGACTTGGTTCCCCAAATTTTGTTCTTCTATGTTGAAGCCTTCGTTTCCAGTAACAGTTTGAATTTTTAGGTTTCACTCTGTTTTCTCCTATATTGATAGATGTATTTGGAACTCTAAATCCAACACGGTTTGTGCTAGCTTCTTGAAACTTGACACAATAAAGTAGTTTCACGTTCTATCTCTATGTTTTGTTTCTTCTTGATGTAGCCCTAAGCAGTGACTGGCGAGAAACACTTTCATGGAAAGGGGTTGCCAGGCTTCCCAAAATTACGAATCTCCAGAAATCTCAGCAAATATTTTTTCACCCAAACTGGATGATACTTTCAGGTAATGATCAGTACACTAAGGCGACTTGGTTCCCCAAATTTCCTTCTTCTATGTTGAAGCGTTCGTTTCCTGTAACAGTTTGAATTTTTAGGTTTCACTCTGTTTTCTCCTATATTGATAGACGTATTTGGAACTCTAAATCCAACACGGTTTGTGCTAGCTTCTTGAAACTTGACACAATAAAGTAGTTTCACGTTCTATCTCTATGTTTTGTTTCCTCTTGATGTAGCCCTAAGCAGTGACTGGCGAGAAACACTTTCATGGAAAGGGGTTGCCAGGCTTCCCAAAATTACAAATCTCCAGAAATCTCAGCAAATATTTTTTCACCCAAACTGGATGAACTTTCAGGTAATGATCAGTACACTAAGGCGACTTGGTTCCCCAAATTTTCTTCTTCTATGTTGAAGCGTTCGTTTCCTGTAACACTTTGATTTTTTAGGTTTCACTCTGTTTTCTCCTATATTGATAGATGTATTTGGAACTCTAAATCCAACACGGTTTGTGCTAGCTTCTTGAAACTTGACACAATAAAGTAGTTTCACGTTCTATCTCTATGTTTTGTTTCCTCTTGATATAGCCCTAAGCAGTGACTGGCGAGAAACACTTTCATGGAAAGGGGTTGCCAGGTTTCCCAAAATTACAAATCTCCAGAAATCTCAGCAAATATTTTTTCACCCAAACTGGATGATACTTTCAGGTAATGATAAGTACACTAAGGCGACTTGGTTCCCCAAATTTCCTTCTTCTATGTTGAAGCGTTCGTTTCCTGTAACAGTTTGAATTTTTAGGTTTCACTCTGTTTTCTCCTGTATTGATAGATGTATTTGGAACTCTAAAACCAACACGGTTTGTGCTAGCTTCTTGAAACTTGACACAATAAAGTAGTTTCACGTTCTATCTCTATGTTTTGTTTCCTCTTGATATAGCCCTAGGCAGTGACTGGCGAGAAACACTTTCATGGAAAGGGGTTGCCAGGCTTCCCAAAATTACAAATCTCCAGAAATCTCAGCAAATATTTTTTCACCCAAACTGGATGAACTTTCAGGTAATGATCAGTACACTAAGGCGACTTGGTTCCCCAAATTTTCTTCTTCTATGTTGAAGCGTTCGTTTCCTGTAACACTTTGATTTTTTAGGTTTCACTCTGTTTTCTCCTATATTGATAGATGTATTTGGAACTCTAAATCCAACACGGTTTGTGCTAGCTTCTTGAAACTTGACACAATAAAGTAGTTTCACGTTCTATCTCTATGTTTTGTTTCCTCTTGATATAGCCCTAAGCAGTGACTGGCGAGAAACACTTTCATGGAAAGGGGTTGCCAGGTTTCCCAAAATTACAAATCTCCAGAAATCTCAGCAAATATTTTTTCACCCAAACTGGATGATACTTTCAGGTAATGATAAGTACACTAAGGCGACTTGGTTCCCCAAATTTCCTTCTTCTATGTTGAAGCGTTCGTTTCCTGTAACAGTTTGAATTTTTAGGTTTCACTCTGTTTTCTCCTGTATTGATAGATGTATTTGGAACTCTAAAACCAACACGGTTTGTGCTAGCTTCTTGAAACTTGACACAATAAAGTAGTTTCACGTTCTATCTCTATGTTTTGTTTCCTCTTGATATAGCCCTAGGCAGTGACTGGCGAGAAACACTTTCATGGAAAGGGGTTGCTTGGTTTTCCAAAATTACAAATCTCCAGAAATCTCAGCAAATATTTTTTCACCCAAACTGGATGATACTTTCAGGTAATGATAAGTACACTAAGGCGACTTGGTTCCCCAAATTTCGTTCTTCTATGTTGAAGCGTTCGTTTCCAGTAACAGTTTGAATTTTTAGGTTTCACTCTGTTTTCTCCTATATTGATAGATGTATTTGGAACTCTACATCCAACACGGTTTGTGCTAGCTTCTTGAAACTTGACACAATAAAGTAGTTTCACGTTCTATCTCTATGTTTTGTTTGCTCTTGATATAGCCCTAAGCAGTGACTGGCGAGAAACACTTTCATGGAAAGGGGTTGCCAGGCTTCCCAAAATTACAAATCTCCAGAAATCTCAGCAAATATTTTTTCACCTAAACTGAATGATACTTTCAGGTAATGATAAGTACACTAAGGCGACTTGGTTCCCCAAATTTCGTTCTTCTATGTTGAAGAGTTCATTTCCAGTAACAGTTTGAAGTTTTAGGTTTCACTCTGTTTTCTCCTATATTGATAGACGTATTTGGAACTCTAAATCCAACACGGTTTGTGCTAGCTTCTTGAAACTTGACACAATAAAGTAGTTTCACGTTCTATCTCTATGTTTTGTTTCCTCTTGATGTAGCCCTAAGCAGTGACTGGCGAGAAACACTTTCATGGAAAGGGGTTGCCAGGCTTCCCAAAATTACAAATCTCCAGAAATCTCAGCAAATATTTTTTCACCCAAACTGGATGATACTTTCAGGTAATGATAAGTACACTAAGGCGACTTGGTTCCCCAAATTTCGTTCTTCTATGTTGAAGCGTTCGTTTCCAGTAACAGTTTGAATTTTTAGGTTTCACTCTGTTTTCTCCTATATTGATAGATGTATTTGGAACTCTACATCCAACACGGTTTGTGCTAGCTTCTTGAAACTTGACACAATAAAGTAGTTTCACGTTCTATCTCTATGTTTTGTTTCCTCTTGATGTAGCCCTAAGCAGTGACTGGCGAGAAACACTTTCATGGAAAGGGGTTACCAGGCTTCCCAAAATTACGAATCTCCAGAAATCTCAGCAAATATTTTTTCACCCAAACTGGATGATACTTTCAGGTAATGATCAGTACACTAAGGCGACTAGGTTCCCCAAATTTTGTTCTTCTATGTTGAAGCGTTCGTTTCCAGTAACAGTTTGAATTTTTAGGTTTCACTCTGTTTTCTCCTATATTGATAGATGTATTTGGAACTCTAAATCCAACACGGTTTGTGCTAGCTTCTTGAAACTTGACACAATAAAGTAGTTTCACGTTCTATCTCTATGTTTTGTTTCCTCTTGATATAGCCCTAAGCAGTGACTGGCGAGAAACACTTTCATGGAAAGGGGTTGCCAGGTTTCCCAAAATTACAAATCTCCAGAAATCTCAGCAAATATTTTTTCACACAAACTGGATGATACTTTCAGGTAATGATAAGTACACTAAGGCGACTTGGTTCCCCAAATTTCGTTCTTCTATGATGAAGCGTTCGTTTCCAGTAACAGTTTGAATTTTTAGCTTTCACTCTGTTTTCTCCTATATTGATAGATGTATTTGGAACTCTAAATCCAACACGGTTTGTGCTAGCTTCTTGAAACTTGACACAATAAAGTAGTTTCACGTTCTATCTCTATGTTTTGTTTCCTCTTGATGTAGCCCTAAGCAGTGACTGGCGAGAAACACTTTCATGGAAAGGGGTTGCCAGGCTGCCCAAAATTACGAATCTCCAGAAATCTCAGCAAATATTTTTTCACCCAAACTGGATGATACTTTCAGGTAATGATCAGTACACTAAGGCGACTTGGTTCCCCAAATTTTGTTCTTCTATGTTGAAGCGTTCGTTTCCAGTAACAGTTTGAATTTTTAGGTTTCACTCTGTTTTCTCCTATATTGATAGATGTATTTGGAACTCTAAATCCAACACGGTTTGTGCTAGTTTCTTGAAACTTGACACAATACAGTAGTTTCACGTTCTATCTCTATGTTTTGTTTCCTCTTGATATAGCCCTAAGCAGTGACTGGCGAGAAACACTTTCATGGAAAGGGGTTGCCCGGTTTCCCAAAATTACAAATCTCCAGAAATCTCAGCAAATATTTTTTCACCCAAACTGGATGATACTTTCAGGTAATGATAAGTACACTAAGGCGACTTGGTTCCCCAAATTTCGTTCTTCTATGTTGAAGCGTTCGTTTCCAGTAACAGTTTGAATTTTTAGGTTTCACTCTTTTCTCCTATATTGATAGATGTATTTGGAACTCTACATCCAACACGGTTTGTGCTAGCTTCTTGAAACTTGACAAAATAAAGTAGTTTCACGTTCTATCTCTATGTTTTGTTTCCTCTTGATATAGCCCTAAGCAGTGACTGGCGAGAAACACTTTCATGGAAAGGGGTTGCCAGGTTTCCCAAAATTACAAATCTCCAGAAATCTCAGCAAATATCTTTTCACCCAAACTGGATGATACTTTCAGGTAATGATCAGTACACTAAGGCGACTTGGTTCCCCAAATTTCCTTCTTCTATGTTGAAGCGTTCGTTTCCAGTAACAGTTTGAATTTTTAGGTTTCACTCTGTTTTCTCCTATATTGATAGATGTATTTGGAACTCTAAATCCAACACGGTTTGTGCTAGCTTCTTGAAACTTGACACAATAAAGTAGTTTCACGTTCTATCTCTATGTTTTGTTTCCTCTTGATGTAGCCCTAAGCAGTGACTGGCGAGAAACACTTTCATGGAAAGGGGTTGCCAGGCTTCCCAAAATTACAAATCTCCAGAAATCTCAGCAAATATTTTTTCACCCAAACTGGATGATACTTTCAGGTAATGATCAGTACACTAAGGCGACTTGGTTCCCCAAATTTTGTTCTTCTATGTTGAAGCGTTCGTTTCCAGTAACAGTTTGAATTTTTAGGTTACACTCTGTTTTCTCCTATATTGATAGATGTATTTGGAACTCTAAATCCAACACGGTTTGTGCTAGTTTCTTGAAACTTGACACAATACAGTAGTTTCACGTTCTATCTCTATGTTTTGTTTCCTCTTGATGTAGCCCTAAGCAGTGACTGGCGAGAAACACTTTCATGGAAAGGGGTTGCCAGGCTTCCCAAAATTACAAATCTCCAGAAATCTCAGCAAATATTTTTTCACCCAAACTGGATGATACTTTCAGGTAATGATCAGTACACTAAGGCGACTTGGTTCCCCAAATTTTGTTCTTCTATGTTGAAACGTTCGTTTCCAGTAACAGTTTGAATTTTTAGGTTTCACTCTGTTTTCTCCTATATTGATAGATTTATTTGGAACTCTAAATCCAACACGGTTTGTGCTAGCTTCTTGAAACTTGACACAATAAAGTAGTTTCACGTTCTATCTCTACATTTTGTTTCCTCTTAATGTAGCCCTAAGCAGTGACTGGCGAGAAACACTTTCATGGAAAGGGGTTTCCAGGCTGCCCAAAATTACGAATCTCCAGAAATCTCAGCAAATATTTTTTCACCAAAACTGGATGATACTTTCAGGTAATGATCAGTACACTAAGGCGACTTGGTTCCCCAAATTTCCTTCTTCTATGTTGAAGCGCTCGTTTCCTGTAACAGTTTGAATTTTTAGGTTTCACTCTGTTTTCTCCTATATAGATACATGTATTTGGAACTCTAAATCCAACACGGTTTGTGCTAGCTTCTTGAAACTTGACACAATAAAGTAGTTTCACGTTCTATCTCTATGTTTTGTTTCCTCTTGATATAGCCCTAAGCAGTGACTGGCGAGAAACACTTTCATGGAAAGGGGTTGCCAGGTTTCCCAAAATTACAAATCTCCAGAAATCTCAGCAAAAATTTTTTCACCCAAACTGGATGATACTTTCAGGTAATGATACGTACACTAAGGCGACTTGGTTCCCCAAATTTCGTTCTTCTATGTTGAAGCGTTCGTTTCCAGTAACAGTTTGAATTTTACGTTTCACTCTGTTTTCTCCTATATTGATAGATGTATTTGGAACTCTACATCCAACACGGTTTGTGCTAGCTTCTTGAAACTTGACACAATAAAGTAGTTTCACGTTCTATCTCCATGTTTTGTTTCCTCTTGATATAGCCCTAAGCAGTGACTGGCGAGAAACACTTTCATGGAAAGGGGTTGCCAGGTTTCCCAAAATTACAAATCTCCAGAAATCTCAGCAAATATTTTTTCACCCAAACTGGATGATACTTTCAGGTAATGATAAGTACACTAAGGCGACTTGGTTCCCCAAATTTCGTTCTTCTATGTTGAAGCGTTCGTTTCCAGTAACAGTTTGAATTTTTAGGTTTCACTCTGTTTTCTCCTATATTGATAGACGTATTTGGAACTCTAAATCCAACACGGTTTGTGCTAGCTTCTTGAAACTTGACACAACAAAGTAGTTTCACGTTCTATCTCCATGTTTTGTTTCCTCTTGATGTAGCCCTAAGCAGTGACTGGCGAGAAACACTTTCATGGAAAGGGGTTGCCAGGCTTCCCAAAATTACAAATCTCCAGAAATCTCAGCAAATATTTTTTCACCCAAACTGGATGATACTTTCAGGTAATGATCAGTACACTAAGGCGACTAGGTTCCCCAAATTTTGTTCTTCTATGTTGAAGCGTTCGTTTCCAGTAACAGTTTGAATTTTTAGGTTTCACTCTGTTTTCTCCTATATTGATAGATTTATTTGGAACTCTAAATCCAACACGGTTTGTGCTAGCTTCTTGAAACTTGACACAATAAAGTAGTTTCACGTTCTATCTCTACATTTTGTTTCCTCTTAATGTAGCCCTAAGCAGTGACTGGCGAGAAACACTTTCATGGAAAGGGGTTGCCAGGCTGCCCAAAATTACAAATCTCCAGAAATCTCAGCAAATATTTTTTCACCCAAACTGGATGATACTTTCAGGTAATGATCAGTACACTAAGGCGACTTGGTTCCCCAAATTTCCTTCTTCTATGTTGAAGCGCTCGTTTCCTGTAACAGTTTGAATTTTTAGGTTTCTCTCTGCTTTCTCCTATATAGATACATGTATTTGGAACTCTAAATCCAACACGGTTTGTGCTAGCTTCTTGAAACTTGACACAATAAAGTAGTTTCACGTTCTATCTTTATGTTTTGTTTCCTCTTGATATAGCCCTAAGCAGTGACTGGCGAGAAACACTTTCATGGAAAGGGGTTGCCAGGTTTCCCAAAATTACAAATCTCCAGAAATCTCAGCAAATATTTTTTCACCCAAACTGGATGATACTTTCAGGTAATGATCAGTACACTAAGGCGACTTGGTTCCCCAAATTTCCTTCTTCTATGTTGAAGCGTTCGTTTCCTGTAACAGTTTGAATTTTTAGGTTTCACTCTGTTTTCTCCTATATTGATAGATGTATTTGGAACTCTACATCCAACACGGTTTGTGCTAGCTTCTTGAAACTTGACACAATAAAGTAGTTTCACATTCTATCTCTATGTTTTGTTTCCTCTTGATATAGCCCTAAGCAGTGACTGGCGAGAAACACTTTCATGGAAAGAGGTTGCCAGGCTGCCCAAAATTACAAATCTCCAGAAATCTCAGCAAATATTTTTTCACCCAAACTGGATGATACTTTCAGGTAATGATCAGTACACTAAGGCGACTAGGTTCCCCAAATTTTGTTCTTCTATGTTGAAGCGTTCGTTTCCAGTAACAGTTTGAATTTTTAGGTTTCACTCTGTTTTCTCCTATATTGATAGACGTATTTGGAACTCTAAATCCAACACGGTTTGTGCTAGCTTCTTGAAACTTGACACAATAAAGTAGTTTCACGTTCTATCTCTATGTTTTGTTTCCTCTTGATATAGCCCTAAGCAGTGACTGGCGAGAAACACTTTCATGGAAAGGGGTTGCCCGGTTTCCCAAAATTACAAATCTCCAGAAATCTCAGCAAATATTTTTTCACCCAAACTGGATGATACTTTCAGGTAATGATAAGTACACTAAGGCGACTTGGTTCCCCAAATTTCGTTCTTCTATGTTGAAGCGTTCGTTTCCAGTAACAGTTTGAATTTTTAGGTTTCACTCTTTTCTCCTATATTGATAGATGTATTTGGAACTCTACATCCAACACGGTTTGTGCTAGCTTCTTGAAACTTGACAAAATAAAGTAGTTTCACGTTCTATCTCTATGTTTTGTTTCCTCTTGATATAGCCCTAAGCAGTGACTGGCGAGAAACACTTTCATGGAAAGGGGTTGCCAGGTTTCCCAAAATTACAAATCTCCAGAAATCTCAGCAAATATTTTTTCACCCAAACTGGATGATACTTTCAGGTAATGATAAGTACACTAAGGCGACTTGGTTCCCCAAATTTCGTTCTTCTATGTTGAAGCGTTCGTTTCCAGTACCAGTTTGAATTTTTAGGTTTCACTCTGTTTTCTCCTATATTGATAGATTTATTTGGAACTCTAAATCCAACACGGTTTGTGCTAGCTTCTTGAAACTTGACACAATAAAGTAGTTTCACGTTCTATCTCTGTGATTTGTTTCCTCTTGATGTAGCCCTAAGCAGTGACTGGCGAGAAACACTTTCATGGAAAGGGGTTGCCAGGCTTCCCAAAATTACAAATCTACAGAAATCTCAGCAAATATTTTTTCACCCAAACTGGATGATACTTTCAGGTAATGATCAGTACACTAAGGCGACAAGGTTCCCCAAATTTTGTTCTTCTATGTTGAAACGTTCGTTTCCAGTAACAGTTTGAATTTTTAGGTTTCACTCTGTTTTCTCCTATATTGATAGATTTATTTGGAACTCTAAATCCAACACGATTTGTGCTAGCTTCTTGAAACTTGACACAATAAAGTAGTTTCACGTTCTATCTCTACATTTTGTTTCCTCTTAATGTAGCCCTAAGCAGTGACTGGCGAGAAACACTTTCATGGAAAGGGGTTTCCAGGCTGCCCAAAATTACGAATCTCCAGAAATCTCAGCAAATATTTTTTCACCAAAACTGGATGATACTTTCAGGTAATGATCAGTACACTAAGGCGACTTGGTTCCCCAAATTTCCTTCTTCTATGTTGAAGCGCTCGTTTCCTGTAACAGTTTGAATTTTTAGGTTTCACTCTGTTTTCTCCTATATAGATACATGTATTTGGAACTCTAAATCCAACACGGTTTGTGCTAGCTTCTTGAAACTTGACACAATAAAGTAGTTTCACGTTCTATCTATGTTTTGTTTCCTCTTGATATAGCCCTAAGCAGTGACTGGCGAGAAACACTTTCATGGAAAGGGGTTGCCAGGTTTCCCAAAATTACAAATCTCCAGAAATCTCAGCAAATATTTTTTCACCCAAACTGGATGATACTTTCAGGTAATGATACGTACACTAAGGCGACTTGGTTCCCCAAATTTCGTTCTTCTATGTTGAAGCGTTCGTTTCCAGTAACAGTTTGAATTTTACGTTTCACTCTGTTTTCTCCTATATTGATAGATGTATTTGGAACTCTACATCCAACACGGTTTGTGCTAGCTTCTTGAAACTTGACACAATAAAGTAGTTTCACGTTCTATCTCCATGTTTTGTTTCCTCTTGATATAGCCCTAAGCAGTGACTGGCGAGAAACACTTTCATGGAAAGGGGTTGCCAGGTTTCCCTAAATTACAAATCTCCAGAAATCTCAGCAAATATTTTTTCACCCAAACTGGATGATACTTTCAGGTAATGATAAGTACACTAAGGCGACTTGGTTCCCCAAATTTTGTTCTTCTATGTTGAAGCCTTCGTTTCCAGTAACAGTTTGAATTTTTAGGTTTCACTCTGTTTTCTCCTATATTGATAGATGTATTTGGAACTCTAAATCCAACACGGTTTGTGCTAGCTTCTTGAAACTTGACACAATAAAGTAGTTTCACGTTCTATCTCTACGTTTTCGTTCCTCTTAATGTAGCCCTAAGCAGTGACTGGCGAGAAACACTTTCATGGAAAGGGGTTGCCAGGCTGCCCAAAATTACGAATCTCCAGAAATCTCAGCAAATATTTTTTCACCCAAACTGGATGATACTTTCAGGTAATGATCAGTACACTAAGGCAACTTGCTTCACCAAATTTCTTTCTTCTATGTTGAAGCGTTCTTTTCCTGTAACAGTTTGAATTTTTAGGTTTCACTCTGTTTTCTCCTATATTGATAGATGTATTTGGAACTCTAAATCCAACACGGTTTGTGCTAGCTTCTTGAAACTTGACACAATAAAGTAGTTTCACGTTCTATCTCTGTTTTGTTTCCTCTTGATATAGCCCTAAGCAGTGACTGGCGAGAAACACTTTCATGGAAAGGGGTTGAAAGTTTTCCCAAAATTATAAATCTCCAGAAATCTCAGCAAATATTTTTTCACCCAAACTGGATGACACTTTCAGGTAATGATAAGTACACTAAGGCGACTTGGTTCCCCAAATTTTGTTCTTCTATGTTGAAGCCTTCGTTTCCAGTAACAGTTTGAATTTTTAGGTTTCACTCTGTTTTCTCCTATATTGATAGATGTATTTGGAACTCTAAATCCAACACGGTTTGTGCTAGCTTCTTGAAACTTGACACAATAAAGTAGTTTCACGTTCTATCTCTATGTTTTGTTTCTTCTTGATGTAGCCCTAAGCAGTGACTGGCGAGAAACACTTTCATGGAAAGGGGTTGCCAGGCTTCCCAAAATTACGAATCTCCAGAAATCTCAGCAAATATTTTTTCACCCAAACTGGATGATACTTTCAGGTAATGATCAGTACACTAAGGCGACTTGGTTCCCCAAATTTCCTTCTTCTATGTTGAAGCGTTCGTTTCCTGTAACAGTTTGAATTTTTAGGTTTCACTCTGTTTTCTCCTATATTGATAGACGTATTTGGAACTCTAAATCCAACACGGTTTGTGCTAGCTTCTTGAAACTTGACACAATAAAGTAGTTTCACGTTCTATCTCTATGTTTTGTTTCCTCTTGATGTAGCCCTAAGCAGTGACTGGCGAGAAACACTTTCATGGAAAGGGGTTGCCAGGCTTCCCAAAATTACAAATCTCCAGAAATCTCAGCAAATATTTTTTCACCCAAACTGGATGATACTTTCAGGTAATGATCAGTACACTAAGGCGACTTGGTTCCCCAAATTTTCTTCTTCTATGTTGAAGCGTTCGTTTCCTGTAACACTTTGATTTTTTAGGTTTCACTCTGTTTTCTCCTATATTGATAGATGTATTTGGAACTCTAAATCCAACACGGTTTGTGCTAGCTTCTTGAAACTTGACACAATAAAGTAGTTTCACGTTCTATCTCTATGTTTTGTTTCCTCTTGATATAGCCCTAAGCAGTGACTGGCGAGAAACACTTTCATGGAAAGGGGTTGCCAGGTTTCCCAAAATTACAAATCTCCAGAAATCTCAGCAAATATTTTTTCACCCAAACTGGATGATACTTTCAGGTAATGATAAGTACACTAAGGCGACTTGGTTCCCCAAATTTCCTTCTTCTATGTTGAAGCGTTCGTTTCCTGTAACAGTTTGAATTTTTAGGTTTCACTCTGTTTTCTCCTGTATTGATAGATGTATTTGGAACTCTAAAACCAACACGGTTTGTGCTAGCTTCTTGAAACTTGACACAATAAAGTAGTTTCACGTTCTATCTCTATGTTTTGTTTCCTCTTGATATAGCCCTAGGCAGTGACTGGCGAGAAACACTTTCATGGAAAGGGGTTGCTTGGTTTTCCAAAATTACAAATCTCCAGAAATCTCAGCAAATATTTTTTCACCCAAACTGGATGATACTTTCAGGTAATGATAAGTACACTAAGGCGACTTGGTTCCCCAAATTTCGTTCTTCTATGTTGAAGCGTTCGTTTCCAGTAACAGTTTGAATTTTTAGGTTTCACTCTGTTTTCTCCTATATTGATAGATGTATTTGGAACTCTACATCCAACACGGTTTGTGCTAGCTTCTTGAAACTTGACACAATAAAGTAGTTTCACGTTCTATCTCTATGTTTTGTTTGCTCTTGATATAGCCCTAAGCAGTGACTGGCGAGAAACACTTTCATGGAAAGGGGTTGCCAGGCTTCCCAAAATTACAAATCTCCAGAAATCTCAGCAAATATTTTTTCACCTAAACTGAATGATACTTTCAGGTAATGATAAGTACACTAAGGCGACTTGGTTCCCCAAATTTCGTTCTTCTATGTTGAAGCGTTCATTTCCAGTAACAGTTTGAATTTTTAGGTTTCACTCTGTTTTCTCCTATATTGATAGACGTATTTGGAACTCTAAATCCAACACGGTTTGTGCTAGCTTCTTGAAACTTGACACAATAAAGTAGTTTCACGTTCTATCTCTATGTTTTGTTTCCTCTTGATGTAGCCCTAAGCAGTGACTGGCGAGAAACACTTTCATGGAAAGGGGTTGCCAGGCTTCCCAAAATTACAAATCTCCAGAAATCTCAGCAAATATTTTTTCACCCAAACTGGATGATACTTTCAGGTAATGATAAGTACACTAAGGCGACTTGGTTCCCCAAATTTCGTTCTTCTATGTTGAAGCGTTCGTTTCCAGTAACAGTTTGAATTTTTAGGTTTCACTCTGTTTTCTCCTATATTGATAGATGTATTTGGAACTCTACATCCAACACGGTTTGTGCTAGCTTCTTGAAACTTGACACAATAAAGTAGTTTCACGTTCTATCTCTATGTTTTGTTTCCTCTTGATGTAGCCCTAAGCAGTGACTGGCGAGAAACACTTTCATGGAAAGGGGTTACCAGGCTTCCCAAAATTACGAATCTCCAGAAATCTCAGGAAATATTTTTTCACCCAAACTGGATGATACTTTCAGGTAATGATCAGTACACTAAGGCGACTAGGTTCCCCAAATTTTGTTCTTCTATGTTGAAGCGTTCGTTTCCAGTAACAGTTTGAATTTTTAGGTTTCACTCTGTTTTCTCCTATATTGATAGATGTATTTGGAACTCTAAATCCAACACGGTTTGTGCTAGCTTCTTGAAACTTGACACAATAAAGTAGTTTCACGTTCTATCTCTATGTTTTGTTTCCTCTTGATATAGCCCTAAGCAGTGACTGGCGAGAAACACTTTCATGGAAAGGGGTTACCAGGCTTCCCAAAATTACGAATCTCCAGAAATCTCAGGAAATATTTTTTCACCCAAACTGGATGATACTTTCAGGTAATGATCAGTACACTAAGGCGACTAGGTTCCCCAAATTTTGTTCTTCTATGTTGAAGCGTTCGTTTCCAGTAACAGTTTGAATTTTTAGGTTTCACTCTGTTTTCTCCTATATTGATAGATGTATTTGGAACTCTAAATCCAACACGGTTTGTGCTAGCTTCTTGAAACTTGACACAATAAAGTAGTTTCACGTTCTATCTCTATGTTTTGTTTCCTCTTGATATAGCCCTAAGCAGTGACTGGCGAGAAACACTTTCATGGAAAGGGGTTGCCCGGTTTCCCAAAATTACAAATCTCCAGAAATCTCAGCAAATATTTTTTCACCCAAACTGGATGATACTTTCAGGTAATGATAAGTACACTAAGGCGACTTGGTTCCCCAAATTTCGTTCTTCTATGTTGAAGCGTTCGTTTCCAGTAACAGTTTGAATTTTTAGGTTTCACTCTGTTTTCTCCTATATTGATAGATGTATTTGGAACTCTAAATCCAACACGGTTTGTGCTAGCTTCTTGAAACTTGACACAATAAAGTAGTTTCACGTTCTATCTCTACGTTTTGTTTCCTCTTAATGTAGCCCTAAGCAGTGACTGGCGAGAAACACTTTCATGGAAAGGGGTTGCCAGGCTGCCCAAAATTACGAATCTCCAGAAATCTCAGCAAATATTTTTTCACCCAAACTGGATGATACTTTCAGGTAATGATCAGTACACTAAGGCGACTTGGTTCCCCAAATTTCCTTCTTCTATGTTGAAGCGTTCGTTTCCTGTAACAGTTTGAATTTTTAGGTTTCACTCTGTTTTCTCCTGTATTGATAGATGTATTTGGAACTCTAAAACCAACACGGTTTGTGCTAGCTTCTTGAAACTTGACACAATAAAGTAGTTTCACGTTCTATCTCTATGTTTTGTTTCCTCTTGATATAGCCCTAGGCAGTGACTGGCGAGAAACACTTTCATGGAAAGGGGTTGCTTGGTTTTCCAAAATTACAAATCTCCAGAAATCTCAGCAAATATTTTTTCACCCAAACTGGATGATACTTTCAGGTAATGATAAGTACACTAAGGCGACTTGGTTCCCCAAATTTCGTTCTTCTATGTTGAAGCGTTCGTTTCCAGTAACAGTTTGAATTTTTAGGTTTCACTCTGTTTTCTCCTATATTGATAGATGTATTTGGAACTCTACATCCAACACGGTTTGTGCTAGCTTCTTGAAACTTGACACAATAAAGTAGTTTCACGTTCTATCTCTATGTTTTGTTTGCTCTTGATATAGCCCTAAGCAGTGACTGGCGAGAAACACTTTCATGGAAAGGGGTTGCCAGGCTTCCCAAAATTACAAATCTCCAGAAATCTCAGCAAATATTTTTTCACCTAAACTGAATGATACTTTCAGGTAATGATAAGTACACTAAGGCGACTTGGTTCCCCAAATTTCGTTCTTCTATGTTGAAGCGTTCATTTCCAGTAACAGTTTGAATTTTTAGGTTTCACTCTGTTTTCTCCTATATTGATAGACGTATTTGGAACTCTAAATCCAACACGGTTTGTGCTAGCTTCTTGAAACTTGACACAATAAAGTAGTTTCACGTTCTATCTCTATGTTTTGTTTCCTCTTGATGTAGCCCTAAGCAGTGACTGGCGAGAAACACTTTCATGGAAAGGGGTTGCCAGGCTTCCCAAAATTACAAATCTCCAGAAATCTCAGCAAATATTTTTTCACCCAAACTGGATGATACTTTCAGGTAATGATAAGTACACTAAGGCGACTTGGTTCCCCAAATTTCGTTCTTCTATGTTGAAGCGTTCGTTTCCAGTAACAGTTTGAATTTTTAGGTTTCACTCTGTTTTCTCCTATATTGATAGATGTATTTGGAACTCTACATCCAACACGGTTTGTGCTAGCTTCTTGAAACTTGACACAATAAAGTAGTTTCACGTTCTATCTCTATGTTTTGTTTCCTCTTGATGTAGCCCTAAGCAGTGACTGGCGAGAAACACTTTCATGGAAAGGGGTTACCAGGCTTCCCAAAATTACGAATCTCCAGAAATCTCAGGAAATATTTTTTCACCCAAACTGGATGATACTTTCAGGTAATGATCAGTACACTAAGGCGACTAGGTTCCCCAAATTTTGTTCTTCTATGTTGAAGCGTTCGTTTCCAGTAACAGTTTGAATTTTTAGGTTTCACTCTGTTTTCTCCTATATTGATAGATGTATTTGGAACTCTAAATCCAACACGGTTTGTGCTAGCTTCTTGAAACTTGACACAATAAAGTAGTTTCACGTTCTATCTCTATGTTTTGTTTCCTCTTGATATAGCCCTAAGCAGTGACTGGCGAGAAACACTTTCATGGAAAGGGGTTACCAGGCTTCCCAAAATTACGAATCTCCAGAAATCTCAGGAAATATTTTTTCACCCAAACTGGATGATACTTTCAGGTAATGATCAGTACACTAAGGCGACTAGGTTCCCCAAATTTTGTTCTTCTATGTTGAAGCGTTCGTTTCCAGTAACAGTTTGAATTTTTAGGTTTCACTCTGTTTTCTCCTATATTGATAGATGTATTTGGAACTCTAAATCCAACACGGTTTGTGCTAGCTTCTTGAAACTTGACACAATAAAGTAGTTTCACGTTCTATCTCTATGTTTTGTTTCCTCTTGATATAGCCCTAAGCAGTGACTGGCGAGAAACACTTTCATGGAAAGGGGTTGCCCGGTTTCCCAAAATTACAAATCTCCAGAAATCTCAGCAAATATTTTTTCACCCAAACTGGATGATACTTTCAGGTAATGATAAGTACACTAAGGCGACTTGGTTCCCCAAATTTCGTTCTTCTATGTTGAAGCGTTCGTTTCCAGTAACAGTTTGAATTTTTAGGTTTCACTCTGTTTTCTCCTATATTGATAGATGTATTTGGAACTCTAAATCCAACACGGTTTGTGCTAGCTTCTTGAAACTTGACACAATAAAGTAGTTTCACGTTCTATCTCTACGTTTTGTTTCCTCTTAATGTAGCCCTAAGCAGTGACTGGCGAGAAACACTTTCATGGAAAGGGGTTGCCAGGCTGCCCAAAATTACGAATCTCCAGAAATCTCAGCAAATATTTTTTCACCCAAACTGGATGATACTTTCAGGTAATGATCAGTACACTAAGGCGACTTGGTTCCCCAAATTTCCTTCTTCTATGTTGAAGCGTTCGTTTCCTGTAACAGTTTGAATTTTTAGGTTTCACTCTGTTTTCTCCTATATTGATAGATGTATTTGGAACTCTAAATCCAACACGGTTTGTGCTAGCTTCTTGAAACTTGACACAATAAAGTAGTTTCACGTTCTATCTCTATGTTTTTTTTCCTCTTGATATAGCCCTAAGCAGTGACTGGTGAGAAACACTTTCATGGAAAGGGGTTGCCAGGTTTCCCAAAATTACAAATCTCCAGAAATCACAGCAAATATTTTTTCACCCAAACTGGATGATACTTTCAGGTAATGATAAGTACACTAAGGCGACTTGGTTCCCCAAATTTCGTTCTTCTATGATGAAGCGTTCGTTTCCAGTAACAGTTTGAATTTTTAGCTTTCACTCTGTTTTCTCCTACATTGATAGATGTATTTGGAACTCTAAATCCAACACGGTTTGTGCTAGCTTCTTGAAACTTGACACAATAAAGTAGTTTCACGTTCTATCTCTATGTTTTGTTTCCTCTTGATGTAGCCCTAAGCAGTGACTGGCGAGAAACACTTTCATGGAAAGGGGTTGCCAGGCTTCCCAAAATTACGAATCTCCAGAAATCTCAGGAAATATTTTTTCACCCAAACTGGATGATACTTTCAGGTAATGATCAGTACACTAAGGCGACTAGGTTCCCCAAATTTTTTTCTTCTATGTTGAAGCGTTCGTTTCCAGTAACAGTTTGAATTTTTAGGTTTCACTCTGTTTTCTCCTATATTGATAGATGTATTTGGAACTCTAAATCCAACACGGTTTGTGCTAGCTTCTTGAAACTTGACACAATAAAGTAGTTTCACGTTCTATCTCTATATTTTGTTTCCTCTTGATATAGCCCTAAGCAGTGACTGGCGAGAAACACTTTCATGGAAAGGGGTTGCCAGGTTTCCCAAAATTACAAATCTCCAGAAATCTCAGCAAATATTTTTCACCCAAACTGGATGATACTTTCAGGTAATGATAAGTACACTAAGGCGACTTGGTTCCCCAAATTTCGTTCTTCTATGATGAAGCGTTCGTTTCCAGTAACAGTTTGAATTTTTAGCTTTCACTCTGTTTTCTCCTATATTGATAGATGTATTTGGAACTCTAAATCCAACACGGTTTGTGCTAGCTTCTTGAAACTTGACACAATAAAGTAGTTTCACGTTCTATCTCTATGTTTTGTTTCCTCTTGATGTAGCCCTAAGCAGTGACTGGCGAGAAACACTTTCATGGAAAGGGGTTACCAGGCTTCCCAAAATTACGAATCTCCAGAAATCTCAGGAAATATTTTTTCACCCAAACTGGATGATACTTTCAGGTAATGATCAGTACACTAAGGCGACTAGGTTCCCCAAATTTTTTTCTTCTATGTTGAAGCGTTTGTTTCCAGTAACAGTTTGAATTTTTAGGTTTCACTCTGTTTTCTCCTATATTGATAGATGTATTTGGAACTCTAAATCCAACACGGTTTGTGCTAGCTTCTTGAAACTTGACACAATAAAGTAGTTTCACGTTCTATCTCTATGTTTTGTTTCCTCTTGATATAGCCCTAAGCAGTGACTGGCGAGAAACACTTTCATGGAAAGGGGTTGCCAGGTTTCCCAAAATTACAAATCTCCAGAAATCTCAGCAAATATTTTTTCACCCAAACTGGATGATACTTTCAGGTAATGATAAGTACACTAAGGCGACTTGGTTCCCCAAATTTCGTTCTTCTATGATGAAGCGTTCGTTTCCAGTAACAGTTTGAATTTTTAGGTTTCACTCTGTTTTCTCCTATATTGATAGATGTATTTGGAACTCTAAATCCAACAGGGTTTGTGCTAGCTTCTTGAAACTTGACACAATAAAGTAGTTTCACGTTCTATCTCTATGTTTTGTTTCCTCTTGATGTAGCCCTAAGCAGTGACTGGCGAGAAACACTTTCATGGAAAGGGGTTGCCAGGCTGCCCAAAATTACGAATCTCCAGAAATCTCAGCAAATATTTTTTCACCCAAACTGGATGATACTTTCAGGTAATGATCAGTACACTAAGGCGACTTGGTTCCCCAAATTTCGTTCTTCTATGTTGAAGCGTTCGTTTCCAGTAACAGTTTGAATTTTTAGGTTTCACTCTGTTTTCTCCTATATTGATAGACGTATTTGGAACTCTACATCCAACACGGTTTGTGCTAGCTTCTTGAAACTTGACACAATAAAGTAGTTTCACGTTCTATCTCTATGTTTTGTTTCCTCTTGATATAGCCCTAAGCAGTGACTGGCGAGAAACACTTTCATGGAAAGGGGTTGCCAGGTTTCCCAAAATTACAAATCTCCAGAAATCTCAGCAAATATTTTTTCACCCAAACTGGATGATACTTTCAGGTAATGATAAGTACACTAAGGCGACTTGGTTCCCCAAATTTCGTTCTTCTATGATGAAGCGTTCGTTTCCAGTAACAGTTTGAATTTTTAGCTTTCACTCTGTTTTCTCCTATATTGATAGATGTATTTGGAACTCTAAATCCAACACGGTTTGTGCTAGCTTCTTGAAACTTGACACAATAAAGTAGTTTCACGTTCTATCTCTATGTTTTGTTTCCTCTTGATGTAGCCCTAAGCAGTGACTGGCGAGAAACACTTTCATGGAAAGGGGTTACCAGGCTTCCCAAAATTACGAATCTCCAGAAATCTCAGGAAATATTTTTTCACCCAAACTGGATGATACTTTCAGGTAATGATCAGTACACTAAGGCGACTAGGTTCCCCAAATTTTTTTCTTCTATGTTGAAGCGTTTGTTTCCAGTAACAGTTTGAATTTTTAGGTTTCACTCTGTTTTCTCCTATATTGATAGATGTATTTGGAACTCTAAATCCAACACGGTTTGTGCTAGCTTCTTGAAACTTGACACAATAAAGTAGTTTCACGTTCTATCTCTATGTTTTGTTTCCTCTTGATATAGCCCTAAGCAGTGACTGGCGAGAAACACTTTCATGGAAAGGGGTTGCCAGGTTTCCCAAAATTACAAATCTCCAGAAATCTCAGCAAATATTTTTTCACCCAAACTGGATGATACTTTCAGGTAATGATAAGTACACTAAGGCGACTTGGTTCCCCAAATTTCGTTCTTCTATGATGAAGCGTTCGTTTCCAGTAACAGTTTGAATTTTTAGGTTTCACTCTGTTTTCTCCTATATTGATAGATGTATTTGGAACTCTAAATCCAACAGGGTTTGTGCTAGCTTCTTGAAACTTGACACAATAAAGTAGTTTCACGTTCTATCTCTATGTTTTGTTTCCTCTTGATGTAGCCCTAAGCAGTGACTGGCGAGAAACACTTTCATGGAAAGGGGTTGCCAGGCTGCCCAAAATTACGAATCTCCAGAAATCTCAGCAAATATTTTTTCACCCAAACTGGATGATACTTTCAGGTAATGATCAGTACACTAAGGCGACTTGGTTCCCCAAATTTCGTTCTTCTATGTTGAAGCGTTCGTTTCCAGTAACAGTTTGAATTTTTAGGTTTCACTCTGTTTTCTCCTATATTGATAGACGTATTTGGAACTCTACATCCAACACGGTTTGTGCTAGCTTCTTGAAACTTGACACAATAAAGTAGTTTCACGTTCTATCTCTATGTTTTGTTTCCTCTTGATGTAGCCCTAAGCAGTGACTGGCGAGAAACACTTTCATGGAAAGGGGTTTCCAGGCTGCCCAAAATTACAAGTCTCCAGAAATCTCAGCAAATATTTTTTCACCCAAACTGGATGATACTTTCAGGTAATGATCAGTACACTAAGGCGACTAGGTTCCCCAAATTTTGTTCTTCTATGTTGAAGCGTTCGTTTCCAGTAACAGTTTGAATTTTTAGGTTTCACTCTGTTTTCTCCTATATTGATAGATGTATTTGGAACTCTAAATCCAACACGGTTTGTGCTAGCTTCTTGAAACTTGACACAATAAAGTAGTTTCACGTTCTATCTCTATGTTTTGTTTCCTCTTGATGTAGCCCTAAGCAGTGACTGGCGAGAAACACTTTCATGGAAAGGGGTTGCCAGGCTGCCCAAAATTACGAATCTCCAGAAATCTCAGCAAATATTTTTTCACCCAAACTGGATGATACTTTCAGGTAATGTTCAGTACACTAAGGCGACTAGGTTCCCCAAATTTTGTTCTTCTATGTTGAAGCGTTCGTTTCCAGTAACAGTTTGAATTTTTAGGTTTCACTCTGTTTTCTCCTATATTGATAGATGTATTTGGAACTCTAAATCCAACACGGTTTGTGCTAGCTTCTTGAAACTTGACACAATAAAGTAGTTTCACGTTCTATCTCTACGTTTTGTTTCCTCTTAATGTAGCCCTAAGCAGTGACTGGCGAGAAACACTTTCATGGAAAGGGGTTGCCAGGCTGCCCAAAATTACGAATCTCCAGAAATCTCAGCAAATATTTTTTCACCCAAACTGGATGATACTTTCAGGTAATGATCAGTACACTAAGGCGACTTGGTTCCCCAAATTTCCTTCTTCTATGTTGAAGCGTTCGTTTCCTGTAACAGTTTGAATTTTTAGGTTTCACTCTGTTTTCTCCTATATTGATAGATGTATTTGGAACTCTAAATCCAACACGGTTTGTGCTAGCTTCTTGAAACTTGACACAATAAAGTAGTTTCACGTTCTATCTCTATGTTTTGTTTCCTCTTGATATAGCCCTAAGCAGTGACTGGTGAGAAACACTTTCATGGAAAGGGGTTGCCAGGTTTCCCAAAATTACAAATCTCCAGAAATCTCAGCAAATATTTTTTCACCCAAACTGGATGATACTTTCAGGTAATGATAAGTACACTAAGGCGACTTGGTTCCCCAAATTTCGTTCTTCTATGTTGAAGCGTTCGTTTCCAGTAACAGTTTGAATTTTTAGGTTTCACTCTGTTTTCTCCTATATTGATAGACGTATTTGGAACTCTAAATCCAACACGGTTTGTGCTAGCTTCTTGAAACTTGACACAATAAAGTAGTTTCACGTTCTATCTCTATGTTTTGTTTCCTCTTGATGTAGCCCTAAGATGTGACTGGCGAGAAACACTTTCATGGAAAGGGGTTACCAGGCTTCCCAAAATTACGAATCTCCAGAAATCTCAGGAAATATTTTTTCACCCAAACTGGATGATACTTTCAGGTAATGATCAGTACACTAAGGCGACTAGGTTCCCCAAATTTTTTTCTTCTATGTTGAAGCGTTCGTTTCCAGTAACAGTTTGAATTTTTAGGTTTCACTCTGTTTTCTCCTATATTGATAGATGTATTTGGAACTCTAAATCCAACACGGTTTGTGCTAGCTTCTTGAAACTTGACACAATAAAGTAGTTTCACGTTCTATCTCTATGTTTTGTTTCCTCTTGATATAGCCCTAAGCAGTGACTGGCGAGAAACACTTTCATGGAAAGGGGTTGCCAGGTTTCCCAAAATTACAAATCTCCAGAAATCTCAGCAAATATTTTTTCACCCAAACTGGATGATACTTTCAGGTAATGATAAGTACACTAAGGCGACTTGGTTCCCCAAATTTCGTTCTTCTATGATGAAGCGTTCGTTTCCAGTAACAGTTTGAATTTTTAGGTTTCACTCTGTTTTCTCCTATATTGATATATGTATTTGGAACTCTAAATCCAACACGCTTTGTGCTAGCTTCTTGAAACTTGACACAATAAAGTAGTTTCACGTTCTATCTCTATGTTTTGTTTCCTCTTGATGTAGCCCTAAGCAGTGACTGGCGAGAAACACTTTCATGGAAAGGGGTTGCCAGGCTGCCCAAAATTACGAATCTCCAGAAATCTCAGCAAATATTTTTTCACCCAAACTGGATGATACTTTCAGGTAATGATCAGTACACTAAGGCGACTTGGTTCCCCAAATTTCCTTCTTCTATGTTGAAGCGTTCGTTTCCTGTAACAGTTTGAATTTTTAGGTTTCACTCTGTTTTCTCCTATATTGATAGATGTATTTGGAACTCTAAATCCAACACGGTTTGTGCTAGCTTCTTGAAACTTGACACAATAAAGTAGTTTCACGTTCTATCTCTATGTTTTGTTTCCTCTTGATGTAGCCCTAAGCAGTGACTGGCGAGAAACACTTTCATGGAAAGGGGTTGCCAGGCTGCCCAAAATTACGAATCTCCAGAAATCTCAGCAAATATTTTTTCACCCAAACAGGATGATACTTTCAGGTAATGATCAGTACACTAAGGCGACTTGGTTCCCCAAATTTCGTTCTTCTATGTTGAAGCGTTCGTTTCCAGTAACAGTTTGAATTTTTAGGTTTCACTCTGTTTTCTCCTATATTGATAGACGTATTTGGAACTCTACATCCAACACGGTTTGTGCTAGCTTCTTGAAACTTGACACAATAAAGTAGTTTCACGTTCTATCTCTATGTTTTGTTTCCTCTTGATGTAGCCCTAAGCAGTGACTGGCGAGAAACACTTTCATGGAAAGGGGTTGCCAGGCTGCCCAAAATTACAAATCTCCAGAAATCTCAGCAAATATTTTTTCACCCAAACTGGATGATACTTTCAGGTAATGATCAGTACACTAAGGCGACTAGGTTCCCCAAATTTTGTTCTTCAATGTTGAAGCGTTCGTTTCCAGTAACAGTTTGAATTTTTAGGTTTCACTCTGTTTTCTCCTATATTAATAGATGTATTTGGAACTCTAAATCCAACACGGTTTGTGCTAGCTTCTTGAAACTTGACACAGTAAAGTAGTTTCACGTTCTATCTCTATGTTTTGTTTCCTCTTGATATAGCCCTAAGCAGTGACTGGCGAGAAACACTTTCATGGAAAGGGGTTGCCAGGTTTCCCAAAATTACAAATCTCCAGAAATCTCAGCAAATATTTTTTCACCCAAACTGGATGATACTTTCAGGTAATGATAAGTACACTAAGGCGACTTGGTTCCCCAAATTTCGTTCTTCTATGTTGAAGCGTTCGTTTCCAGTAACAGTTTGAATTTTTAGGTTTCACTCTGTTTTCTCCTATATTGATATATGTATTTGGAACTCTAAATCCAACACGGTTTGTGCTAGCTTCTTGAAACTTGACACAATAAAGTAGTTTCACGTTCTATCTCTATGTTTTGTTTCCTCTTGATGTAGCCCTAAGCAGTGACTGGCGAGAAACACTTTCATGGAAAGGGGTTGCCAGGCTGCCCAAAATTACGAATCTCCAGAAATCTCAGCAAATATTTTTTCACCCAAACTGGATGATACTTTCAGGTAATGATCAGTACACTAAGGCGACTTGGTTCCCCAAATTTCGTTCTTCTATGTTGAAGCGTTCGTTTCCAGTAACAGTTTGAATTTTTAGGTTTCACTCTGTTTTCTCCTATATTGATAGATGTATTTGGAACTCTACATCCAACACGGTTTGTGCTAGCTTCTTGAAACTTGACACAATAAAGTAGTTTCACGTTCTATCTCTATGTTTTGTTTCCTCTTGATGTAGCCCTAAGCAGTGACTGGCGAGAAACACTTTCATGGAAAGGGGTTGCCAGGCTTCCCAAAATTACAAATCTCCAGAAATCTCAGCAAATATTTTTTCACCCAAACTGGATGATACTTTCAGGTAATGATCAGTACACTAATGCGACTAGGTTCCCCAAATTTTGTTCTTCTATGTTGAAGCGTTCGTTTCCAGTAACAGTTTGAATTTTTAGGTTTCACTCTGTTTTCTCCTATATTGATAGATGTATTTGGAACTCTAAATCCAACATGGTTTGTGCTACCTTCTTGAAACTTGACACAATAAAGTAGTTTCACGTTCTATCTCTATGTTTTGTTTCCTCTTGATGTAGCCCTAAGCAGTGACTGGCGAGAAACACTTTCATGGAAAGGGGTTGCCAGGCTGCCCAAAATTACGAATCTCCAGAAATCTCAGCAAATATTTTTTCACCCAAACTGGATGATACTTTCAGGTAATGATCAGTACACTAAGGCGACTAGGTTCCCCAAATTTTGTTCTTCTATGTTGAAGCGTTCGTTTCCAGTAACAGTTTGAATTTTTAGGTTTCACTCTGTTTTCTCCTATATTGATAGATGTATTTGGAACTCTAAATCCAACACGGTTTGTGCTAGCTTCTTGAAACTTGACACAATAAAGTAGTTTCACGTTCTATCTCTACGTTTTGTTTCCTCTTAATGTAGCCCTAAGCAGTGACTGGCGAGAAACACTTTCATGGAAAGGGGTTGCCAGGCTGCCCAAAATTACGAATCTCCAGAAATCTCAGCAAATATTTTTTCACCCAAAGTGGATGATACTTTCAGGTAATGATCAGTACATTAAGGCGACTTGGTTCCCCAAATTTCCTTCTTCTGTGTTGAAGCGTTCGTTTCCTGTAACAGTTTGAATTTTTAGGTTTCACTCTGTTTTCTCCTATATTGATAGATGTATTTGGAACTCTAAATCCAACACGGTTTGTGCTAGCTTCTTGAAACTTGACACAATAAAGTAGTTTCACGTTCTATCTCTATGTTTTGTTTCCTCTTGATATAGCCCTAAGCAGTGACTGGTGAGAAACACTTTCATGGAAAGGGGTTGCCAGGTTTCCCAAAATTACAAATCTCCAGAAATCTCAGCAAATATTTTTTCACCCAAACTGGATGATACTTTCAGGTAATGATAAGTACACTAAGGCGACTTGCTTCCCCAAATTTCGTTCTTCTATGTTGAAGCGTTCGTTTCCAGTAACAGTTTGAATTTTTAGGTTTCACTCTGTTTTCTCCTATATTGATAGATGTATTTGGAACTCTAAATCCAACAGGGTTTGTGCTAGCTTCTTGAAACTTGACACAATAAAGTAGTTTCACGTTCTATCTCTACGTTTTGTTTCCTCTTAATGTAGCCCTAAGCAGTGACTGGCGAGAAACACTTTCATGGAAAGGGGTTGCCAGGCTGCCCAAAATTACGAATCTCCAGAAATCTCAGCAAATATTTTTTCACCCAAACTGGATGATACTTTCAGGTAATGATCAGTACACTAAGGCGACTTGGTTCCCCAAATTTCGTTCTTCTATGTTGAAGCGTTCGTTTCCTGTAACAGTTTGAATTTTTAGGTTTCACTCTGTTTTCTCCTATATTGATAGATGTATTTGGAACTCTAAATCCAACACGGTTTGTGCTAGCTTCTTGAAACTTGACACAATAAAGTAGTTTCACGTTCTATCTCTATGTTTTGTTTCCTCTTGATATAGCCCTAAGCAGTGACTGGTGAGAAACACTTTCATGGAAAGGGGTTGCCAGGTTTCCCAAAATTACAAATCTCCAGAAATCTCAGCAATATTTTTTCACCCAAACTGGATGATACTTTCAGGTAATGATAAGTACACTAAGGCGACTTGCTTCCCCAAATTTCGTTCTTCTATGTTGAAGCGTTCGTTTCCAGTAACAGTTTGAATTTTTAGGTTTCACTCTGTTTTCTCCTATATTGATAGATGTATTTGGAACTCTAAATCCAACACGGTTTGTGCTAGCTTCTTGAAACTTGACACAATAAAGTAGTTTCACGTTCTATCTCTATGTTTTGTTTCCTCTTGATGTAGCCCTAAGCAGTGACTGGCGAGAAACACTTTCATGGAAAGGGGTTACCAGGCTTCCCAAAATTACGAATCTCCAGAAATCTCAGGAAATATTTTTTCACCCAAACTGGATGATACTTTCAGGTAATGATCAGTACACTAAGGCGACTAGGTTCCCCAAATTTTGTTCTTCTATGTTGAAGCGTTCGTTTCCAGTAACAGTTTGAATTTTTAGGTTTCACTCTGTTTTCTCCTATATTGATAGATGTATTTGGAACTCTAAATTCAACACGGTTTGTGCTAGCTTCTTGAAACTTGACACAATAAAGTAGTTTCACGTTCTATCTCTATGTTTTGTTTCCTCTTGATGTAGCCCTAAGCAGTGACTGGCGAGAAACACTTTCATGGAAAGGGGTTGCCAGGCTGCCCAAAATTACGAATCTCCAGAAATCTCAGCAAATATTTTTTCACCCAAACTGGATGATACTTTCAGGTAATGATCAGTACACTAAGGCGACTTGGTTCCCCAAATTTCGTTCTTCTATGTTGAAGCGTTCGTTTCCAGTAACAGTTTGAATTTTTAGGTTTCACTCTGTTTTCTCCTATATTGATAGACGTATTTGGAACTCTACATCCAACACGGTTTGTGCTAGCTTCTTGAAACTTGACACAATAAAGTAGTTTCACGTTCTATCTCTATGTTTTGTTTCCTCTTGATATAGCCCTAAGCAGTGACTGGCGAGAAACACTTTCATGGAAAGGGGTTGCCAGGTTTCCCAAAATTACAAATCTCCAGAAATCTCAGCAAATATTTTTTCACCCAAACTGGATGATACTTTCAGGTAATGATAAGTACACTAAGGCGACTTGGTTCCCCAAATTTCGTTCTTCTATGATGAAGCGTTCGTTTCCAGTAACAGTTTGAATTTTTAGCTTTCACTCTGTTTTCTCCTATATTGATAGATGTATTTGGAACTCTAAATCCAACACGGTTTGTGCTAGCTTCTTGAAACTTGACACAATAAAGTAGTTTCACGTTCTATCTCTATGTTTTGTTTCCTCTTGATGTAGCCCTAAGCAGTGACTGGCGAGAAACACTTTCATGGAAAGGGGTTACCAGGCTTCCCAAAATTACGAATCTCCAGAAATCTCAGGAAATATTTTTTCACCCAAACTGGATGATACTTTCAGGTAATGATCAGTACACTAAGGCGACTAGGTTCCCCAAATTTTTTTCTTCTATGTTGAAGCGTTTGTTTCCAGTAACAGTTTGAATTTTTAGGTTTCACTCTGTTTTCTCCTATATTGATAGATGTATTTGGAACTCTAAATCCAACACGGTTTGTGCTAGCTTCTTGAAACTTGACACAATAAAGTAGTTTCACGTTCTATCTCTATGTTTTGTTTCCTCTTGATATAGCCCTAAGCAGTGACTGGCGAGAAACACTTTCATGGAAAGGGGTTGCCAGGTTTCCCAAAATTACAAATCTCCAGAAATCTCAGCAAATATTTTTTCACCCAAACTGGATGATACTTTCAGGTAATGATAAGTACACTAAGGCGACTTGGTTCCCCAAATTTCGTTCTTCTATGATGAAGCGTTCGTTTCCAGTAACAGTTTGAATTTTTAGGTTTCACTCTGTTTTCTCCTATATTGATAGATGTATTTGGAACTCTAAATCCAACAGGGTTTGTGCTAGCTTCTTGAAACTTGACACAATAAAGTAGTTTCACGTTCTATCTCTATGTTTTGTTTCCTCTTGATGTAGCCCTAAGCAGTGACTGGCGAGAAACACTTTCATGGAAAGGGGTTGCCAGGCTGCCCAAAATTACGAATCTCCAGAAATCTCAGCAAATATTTTTTCACCCAAACTGGATGATACTTTCAGGTAATGATCAGTACACTAAGGCGACTTGGTTCCCCAAATTTCGTTCTTCTATGTTGAAGCGTTCGTTTCCAGTAACAGTTTGAATTTTTAGGTTTCACTCTGTTTTCTCCTATATTGATAGACGTATTTGGAACTCTACATCCAACACGGTTTGTGCTAGCTTCTTGAAACTTGACACAATAAAGTAGTTTCACGTTCTATCTCTATGTTTTGTTTCCTCTTGATGTAGCCCTAAGCAGTGACTGGCGAGAAACACTTTCATGGAAAGGGGTTTCCAGGCTGCCCAAAATTACAAGTCTCCAGAAATCTCAGCAAATATTTTTTCACCCAAACTGGATGATACTTTCAGGTAATGATCAGTACACTAAGGCGACTAGGTTCCCCAAATTTTGTTCTTCTATGTTGAAGCGTTCGTTTCCAGTAACAGTTTGAATTTTTAGGTTTCACTCTGTTTTCTCCTATATTGATAGATGTATTTGGAACTCTAAATCCAACACGGTTTGTGCTAGCTTCTTGAAACTTGACACAATAAAGTAGTTTCACGTTCTATCTCTATGTTTTGTTTCCTCTTGATGTAGCCCTAAGCAGTGACTGGCGAGAAACACTTTCATGGAAAGGGGTTGCCAGGCTGCCCAAAATTACGAATCTCCAGAAATCTCAGCAAATATTTTTTCACCCAAACTGGATGATACTTTCAGGTAATGTTCAGTACACTAAGGCGACTAGGTTCCCCAAATTTTGTTCTTCTATGTTGAAGCGTTCGTTTCCAGTAACAGTTTGAATTTTTAGGTTTCACTCTGTTTTCTCCTATATTGATAGATGTATTTGGAACTCTAAATCCAACACGGTTTGTGCTAGCTTCTTGAAACTTGACACAATAAAGTAGTTTCACGTTCTATCTCTACGTTTTGTTTCCTCTTAATGTAGCCCTAAGCAGTGACTGGCGAGAAACACTTTCATGGAAAGGGGTTGCCAGGCTGCCCAAAATTACGAATCTCCAGAAATCTCAGCAAATATTTTTTCACCCAAACTGGATGATACTTTCAGGTAATGATCAGTACACTAAGGCGACTTGGTTCCCCAAATTTCCTTCTTCTATGTTGAAGCGTTCGTTTCCTGTAACAGTTTGAATTTTTAGGTTTCACTCTGTTTTCTCCTATATTGATAGATGTATTTGGAACTCTAAATCCAACACGGTTTGTGCTAGCTTCTTGAAACTTGACACAATAAAGTAGTTTCACGTTCTATCTCTATGTTTTGTTTCCTCTTGATATAGCCCTAAGCAGTGACTGGTGAGAAACACTTTCATGGAAAGGGGTTGCCAGGTTTCCCAAAATTACAAATCTCCAGAAATCTCAGCAAATATTTTTTCACCCAAACTGGATGATACTTTCAGGTAATGATAAGTACACTAAGGCGACTTGGTTCCCCAAATTTCGTTCTTCTATGTTGAAGCGTTCGTTTCCAGTAACAGTTTGAATTTTTAGGTTTCACTCTGTTTTCTCCTATATTGATAGACGTATTTGGAACTCTAAATCCAACACGGTTTGTGCTAGCTTCTTGAAACTTGACACAATAAAGTAGTTTCACGTTCTATCTCTATGTTTTGTTTCCTCTTGATGTAGCCCTAAGATGTGACTGGCGAGAAACACTTTCATGGAAAGGGGTTACCAGGCTTCCCAAAATTACGAATCTCCAGAAATCTCAGGAAATATTTTTTCACCCAAACTGGATGATACTTTCAGGTAATGATCAGTACACTAAGGCGACTAGGTTCCCCAAATTTTTTTCTTCTATGTTGAAGCGTTCGTTTCCAGTAACAGTTTGAATTTTTAGGTTTCACTCTGTTTTCTCCTATATTGATAGATGTATTTGGAACTCTAAATCCAACACGGTTTGTGCTAGCTTCTTGAAACTTGACACAATAAAGTAGTTTCACGTTCTATCTCTATGTTTTGTTTCCTCTTGATATAGCCCTAAGCAGTGACTGGCGAGAAACACTTTCATGGAAAGGGGTTGCCAGGTTTCCCAAAATTACAAATCTCCAGAAATCTCAGCAAATATTTTTTCACCCAAACTGGATGATACTTTCAGGTAATGATAAGTACACTAAGGCGACTTGGTTCCCCAAATTTCGTTCTTCTATGATGAAGCGTTCGTTTCCAGTAACAGTTTGAATTTTTAGGTTTCACTCTGTTTTCTCCTATATTGATATATGTATTTGGAACTCTAAATCCAACACGCTTTGTGCTAGCTTCTTGAAACTTGACACAATAAAGTAGTTTCACGTTCTATCTCTATGTTTTGTTTCCTCTTGATGTAGCCCTAAGCAGTGACTGGCGAGAAACACTTTCATGGAAAGGGGTTGCCAGGCTGCCCAAAATTACGAATCTCCAGAAATCTCAGCAAATATTTTTTCACCCAAACTGGATGATACTTTCAGGTAATGATCAGTACACTAAGGCGACTTGGTTCCCCAAATTTCCTTCTTCTATGTTGAAGCGTTCGTTTCCTGTAACAGTTTGAATTTTTAGGTTTCACTCTGTTTTCTCCTATATTGATAGATGTATTTGGAACTCTAAATCCAACACGGTTTGTGCTAGCTTCTTGAAACTTGACACAATAAAGTAGTTTCACGTTCTATCTCTATGTTTTGTTTCCTCTTGATGTAGCCCTAAGCAGTGACTGGCGAGAAACACTTTCATGGAAAGGGGTTGCCAGGCTGCCCAAAATTACGAATCTCCAGAAATCTCAGCAAATATTTTTTCACCCAAACAGGATGATACTTTCAGGTAATGATCAGTACACTAAGGCGACTTGGTTCCCCAAATTTCGTTCTTCTATGTTGAAGCGTTCGTTTCCAGTAACAGTTTGAATTTTTAGGTTTCACTCTGTTTTCTCCTATATTGATAGACGTATTTGGAACTCTACATCCAACACGGTTTGTGCTAGCTTCTTGAAACTTGACACAATAAAGTAGTTTCACGTTCTATCTCTATGTTTTGTTTCCTCTTGATGTAGCCCTAAGCAGTGACTGGCGAGAAACACTTTCATGGAAAGGGGTTGCCAGGCTGCCCAAAATTACAAATCTCCAGAAATCTCAGCAAATATTTTTTCACCCAAACTGGATGATACTTTCAGGTAATGATCAGTACACTAAGGCGACTAGGTTCCCCAAATTTTGTTCTTCAATGTTGAAGCGTTCGTTTCCAGTAACAGTTTGAATTTTTAGGTTTCACTCTGTTTTCTCCTATATTAATAGATGTATTTGGAACTCTAAATCCAACACGGTTTGTGCTAGCTTCTTGAAACTTGACACAGTAAAGTAGTTTCACGTTCTATCTCTATGTTTTGTTTCCTCTTGATATAGCCCTAAGCAGTGACTGGCGAGAAACACTTTCATGGAAAGGGGTTGCCAGGTTTCCCAAAATTACAAATCTCCAGAAATCTCAGCAAATATTTTTTCACCCAAACTGGATGATACTTTCAGGTAATGATAAGTACACTAAGGCGACTTGGTTCCCCAAATTTCGTTCTTCTATGTTGAAGCGTTCGTTTCCAGTAACAGTTTGAATTTTTAGGTTTCACTCTGTTTTCTCCTATATTGATATATGTATTTGGAACTCTAAATCCAACACGGTTTGTGCTAGCTTCTTGAAACTTGACACAATAAAGTAGTTTCACGTTCTATCTCTATGTTTTGTTTCCTCTTGATGTAGCCCTAAGCAGTGACTGGCGAGAAACACTTTCATGGAAAGGGGTTGCCAGGCTGCCCAAAATTACGAATCTCCAGAAATCTCAGCAAATATTTTTTCACCCAAACTGGATGATACTTTCAGGTAATGATCAGTACACTAAGGCGACTTGGTTCCCCAAATTTCGTTCTTCTATGTTGAAGCGTTCGTTTCCAGTAACAGTTTGAATTTTTAGGTTTCACTCTGTTTTCTCCTATATTGATAGATGTATTTGGAACTCTACATCCAACACGGTTTGTGCTAGCTTCTTGAAACTTGACACAATAAAGTAGTTTCACGTTCTATCTCTATGTTTTGTTTCCTCTTGATGTAGCCCTAAGCAGTGACTGGCGAGAAACACTTTCATGGAAAGGGGTTGCCAGGCTTCCCAAAATTACAAATCTCCAGAAATCTCAGCAAATATTTTTTCACCCAAACTGGATGATACTTTCAGGTAATGATCAGTACACTAATGCGACTAGGTTCCCCAAATTTTGTTCTTCTATGTTGAAGCGTTCGTTTCCAGTAACAGTTTGAATTTTTAGGTTTCACTCTGTTTTCTCCTATATTGATAGATGTATTTGGAACTCTAAATCCAACATGGTTTGTGCTACCTTCTTGAAACTTGACACAATAAAGTAGTTTCACGTTCTATCTCTATGTTTTGTTTCCTCTTGATGTAGCCCTAAGCAGTGACTGGCGAGAAACACTTTCATGGAAAGGGGTTGCCAGGCTGCCCAAAATTACGAATCTCCAGAAATCTCAGCAAATATTTTTTCACCCAAACTGGATGATACTTTCAGGTAATGATCAGTACACTAAGGCGACTAGGTTCCCCAAATTTTGTTCTTCTATGTTGAAGCGTTCGTTTCCAGTAACAGTTTGAATTTTTAGGTTTCACTCTGTTTTCTCCTATATTGATAGATGTATTTGGAACTCTAAATCCAACACGGTTTGTGCTAGCTTCTTGAAACTTGACACAATAAAGTAGTTTCACGTTCTATCTCTACGTTTTGTTTCCTCTTAATGTAGCCCTAAGCAGTGACTGGCGAGAAACACTTTCATGGAAAGGGGTTGCCAGGCTGCCCAAAATTACGAATCTCCAGAAATCTCAGCAAATATTTTTTCACCCAAACTGGATGATACTTTCAGGTAATGATCAGTACACTAAGGCGACTAGGTTCCCCAAATTTTGTTCTTCTATGTTTAAGCGTTCGTTTCCAGTAACAGTTTGAATTTTTAGGTTTCACTCTGTTTTCTCCTATATTGATAGATGTATTTGGAACTCTAAATCCAACACGGTTTGTGCTAGCTTCTTGAAACTTGACACAATAAAGTAGTTTCACGTTCTATCTCTACGTTTTCTTTCCTCTTAATGTAGCCCTAAGCAGTGACTGGCGAGAAACACTTTCATGGAAAGGGGTTGCCAGGCTGCCCAAAATTACGAATCTCCAGAAATCTCAGCAAATATTTTTTCACCCAAACTGGATGATACTTTCAGGTAATGATCAGTACACTAAGGCGACTTGGTTCCCCAAATTTCGTTCTTCTATGTTGAAGCGTTCGTTTCCTGTAACAGTTTGAATTTTTAGGTTTCACTCTGTTTTCTCCTATATTGATAGATGTATTTGGAACTCTAAATCCAACACGGTTTGTGCTAGCTTCTTGAAACTTGACACAATAAAGTAGTTTCACGTTCTATCTCTATGTTTTGTTTCCTCTTGATATAGCCCTAAGCAGTGACTGGTGAGAAACACTTTCATGGAAAGGGGTTGCCAGGTTTCCCAAAATTACAAATCTCCAGAAATCTCAGCAAATATTTTTTCACCCAAACTGGATGATACTTTCAGGTAATGATAAGTACACTAAGGCGACTTGCTTCCCCAAATTTCGTTCTTCTATGTTGAAGCGTTCGTTTCCAGTAACAGTTTGAATTTTTAGGTTTCACTCTGTTTTCTCCTATATTGATAGATGTATTTGGAACTCTAAATCCAACACGGTTTGTGCTAGCTTCTTGAAACTTGACACAATAAAGTAGTTTCACGTTCTATCTCTATGTTTTGTTTCCTCTTGATGTAGCCCTAAGCAGTGACTGGCGAGAAACACTTTCATGGAAAGGGGTTACCAGGCTTCCCAAAATTACGAATCTCCAGAAATCTCAGGAAATATTTTTTCACCCAAACTGGATGATACTTTCAGGTAATGATCAGTACACTAAGGCGACTAGGTTCCCCAAATTTTGTTCTTCTATGTTGAAGCGTTCGTTTCCAGTAACAGTTTGAATTTTTAGGTTTCACTCTGTTTTCTCCTATATTGATAGATGTATTTGGAACTCTAAATTCAACACGGTTTGTGCTAGCTTCTTGAAACTTGACACAATAAAGTAGTTTCACGTTCTATCTCTATGTTTTGTTTCCTCTTGATATAGCCCTAAGCAGTGACTGGCGAGAAACACTTTCATGGAAAGGGGTTGCCAGGTTTCTTAAAATTACAAATCTCCAGAAATCTCAGCAAATATTTTTTCACCCAAACTGGATGATACTTTCAGGTAATGATCAGTACACTAAGGCGACTTGGTTCCCCAAATTTCCTTCTTCTATGTTGAAGCGTTCGTTTCCTGTAACAGTTTGAATTTTTAGGTTTCACTCTGTTTTCTCCTATATTGATAGATGTATTTGGAACTCTAAATCCAACACGGTTTGTGCTAGCTTCTTGAAACTTGACACAATAAAGTAGTTTCACGTTCTATCTCTATGTTTTGTTTCCTCTTGATATAGCAATAAGCAGTGACTGGCGAGAAACACTTTCATGGAAAGGGGTTGCCAGGTTTCCCAAAATTACAAATCTCCAGAAATCTCAGCAAATATTTTTTCACCCAAACTGGATGATACTTTCAGGTAATGATAAGTACACTAAGGCGACTTGTTTCCCCAAATTTCCTTCTTCTATGTTGAAGCGTTCGTTTCCTGTAACAGTTTGAATTTTTAGGTTTCACTCTGTTTTCTCCTATATTGATAGATGTATTTGGAACTCTAAATCCAACACGGTTTGTGCTAGCTTCTTGAAACTTGACACAATAAAGTAGTTTCACGTTCTATCTCTACGTTTTGTTTCCTCTTGATGTAGCCCTAAGCAGTGACTGGCGAGAAACACTTTCATGGAAAGGGGTTGCCAGGCTGCCCAAAATTACGAATCTCCAGAAATCTCAGCAAATATTTTTTCACCCAAACTGGATGATACTTTCAGGTAATGATCAGTACACTAAGGCGACTAGGTTCCCCAAATTTTGTTCTTCTATGTTTAAGCGTTCGTTTCCAGTAACAGTTTGAATTTTTAGGTTTCACTCTGTTTTCTCCTATATTGATAGATGTATTTGGAACTCTAAATCCAACACGGTTTGTGCTAGCTTCTTGAAACTTGACACAATAAAGTAGTTTCACGTTCTATCTCTACGTTTTGTTTCCTCTTAATGTAGCCCTAAGCAGTGACTGGCGAGAAACACTTTCATGGAAAGGGGTTGCCAGGCTGCCCAAAATTACGAATCTCCAGAAATCTCAGCAAATATTTTTTCACCCAAACTGGATGATACTTTCAGGTAATGATCAGTACACTAAGGCGACTTGGTTCCCCAAATTTCGTTCTTCTATGTTGAAGCGTTCGTTTCCTGTAACAGTTTGAATTTTTAGGTTTCACTCTGTTTTCTCCTATATTGATAGATGTATTTGGAACTCTAAATCCAACACGGTTTGTGCTAGCTTCTTGAAACTTGACACAATAAAGTAGTTTCACGTTCTATCTCTATGTTTTGTTTCCTCTTGATGTAGCCCTAAGCAGTGACTGGCGAGAAACACTTTCATGGAAAGGGGTTGCCAGGCTTCCCAAAATTACGAATCTCCAGAAATCTCAGCAAATATTTTTTCACCCAAACTGGATGATACTTTCAGGTAATGATCAGTACACTAAGGCGACTAGGTTCCCCAAATTTTGTTCTTCTATGTTGAAGCGTTCGTTTCCAGTAACAGTTTGAATTTTTAGGTTTCACTCTGTTTTCTCCTATATTGATAGATGTATTTGGAACTCTAAATCCAACACGGTTTGTGCTAGCTTCTTGAAACTTGACACAATAAAGTAGTTTCACGTTCTATCTCTACGTTTTGTTTCCTCTTAATGTAGCCCTAAGCAGTGACTGGCGAGAAACACTTTCATGGAAAGGGGTTGCCAGGCTGCCCAAAATTACGAATCTCCAGAAATCTCAGCAAATATTTTTTCACCCAAACTGGATGATACTTTCAGGTAATGATCAGTACACTAAGGCGACTTGGTTCCCCAAATTTCCTTCTTCTATGTTGAAGCGTTCGTTTCCTGTAACAGTTTGAATTTTTAGGTTTCACTCTGTTTTCTCCTATATTGATAGATGTATTTGGAACTCTAAATCCAACACGGTTTGTGCTAGCTTCTTGAAACTTGACACAATAAAGTAGTTTCACGTTCTATCTCTATGTTTTGTTTCCTCTTGATATAGCAATAAGCAGTGACTGGCGAGAAACACTTTCATGGAAAGGGGTTGCCAGGTTTCCCAAAATTACAAATCTCCAGAAATCTCAGCAAATATTTTTTCACCCAAACTGGATGATACTTTCAGGTAATGATAAGTACACTAAGGCGACTTGGTTCCCCAAATTTCCTTCTTCTATGTTGAAGCGTTCGTTTCCTGTAACAGTTTGAATTTTTAGGTTTCACTCTGTTTTCTCCTATATTGATAGATGTATTTGGAACTCTAAATCCAACACGGTTTGTGCTAGCTTCTTGAAACTTGACACAATAAAGTAGTTTCACGTTCTATCTCTATGTTTTGTTTCCTCTTGATGTAGCCCTAAGCAGTGACTGGCGAGAAACACTTTCATGGAAAGGGGTTGCCAGGCTGCCCAAAATTACGAATCTCCAGAAATCTCAGCAAATATTTTTTCACCCAAACTGGATGATACTTTCAGGTAATGATCAGTACACTAAGGCGACTTGGTTCCCCAATTTTGTTCTTCTATGTTGAAGCGTTCGTTTCCAGTAACAGTTTGAATTTTTAGGTTTCACTCTGTTTTCTCCTATATTGATAGACGTATTTGGAACTCTACATCCAACACGGTTTGTGCTAGCTTCTTGAAACTTGACACAATAAAGTAGTTTCACGTTCTATCTCTATGTTTTGTTTCCTCTTGATGTAGCCCTAAGCAGTGACTGGCGAGAAACACTTTCATGGAAAGGGGTTACCAGGCTTCCCAAAATTACGAATCTCCAGAAATCTCAGGAAATATTTTTTCACCCAAACTGGATGATACTTTCAGGTAATGATCAGTACACTAAGGCGACTTGGTTCCCCAAATTTCCTTCTTCTATGTTGAAGCGTTCGTTTCCTGTAACAGTTTGAATTTTTAGGTTTCACTCTGTTTTCTCCTATATTGATAGATGTATTTGGAACTCTAAATCCAACACGGTTTGTGCTAGCTTCTTGAAACTTGACACAATAAAGTAGTTTCACGTTCTATCTCTATGTTTTGTTTCCTCTTGATGTAGCCCTAAGCAGTGACTGGCGAGAAACACTTTCATGGAAAGGGGTTGCCAGGCTTCCCAAAATTACGAATCTCCAGAAATCTCAGCAAATATTTTTTCACCCAAACTGGATGATACTTTCAGGTAATGATCAGTACACTAAGGCGACTAGGTTCCCCAAATTTTGTTCTTCTATGTTGAAGCGTTCGTTTCCAGTAACAGTTTGAATTTTTAGGTTTCACTCTGTTTTCTCCTATATTGATAGATGTATTTGGAACTCTAAATCCAACACGGTTTGTGCTAGCTTCTTGAAACTTGACACAATAAAGTAGTTTCACGTTCTATCTCTACGTTTTGTTTCCTCTTGATATAGCCCTAAGAGGTGACTGGCGAGAAACACTTTCATGGAAAGGGGTTGCCAGGTTTCCCAAAATTACAAATCTCCAGAAATCTCAGCAAATATTTTTTCACCCAAACTGGATGATACTTTCAGGTAATGATCAGTACACTAAGGCGACTTGGTTCCCCAAATTTCCTTCTTCTATGTTGAAGCGTTCGTTTCCTGTAACAGTTTGAATTTTTAGGTTTCACTCTGTTTTCTCCTATATTGATAGATGTATTTGGAACTCTAAATCCAACACGGTTTGTGCTAGCTTCTTGAAACTTGACACAATAAAGTAGTTTCACGTTCTATCTCTATGTTTTGTTTCCTCTTGATATAGCAATAAGCAGTGACTGGCGAGAAACACTTTCATGGAAAGGGGTTGCCAGGTTTCCCAAAATTACAAATCTCCAGAAATCTCAGCAAATATTTTTTCACCCAAACTGGATGATACTTTCAGGTAATGATAAGTACACTAAGGCGACTTGGTTCCCCAAATTTCCTTCTTCTATGTTGAAGCGTTCGTTTCCTGTAACAGTTTGAATTTTTAGGTTTCACTCTGTTTTCTCCTATATTGATAGATGTATTTGGAACTCTAAATCCAACACGGTTTGTGCTAGCTTCTTGAAACTTGACACAAAAAAGTAGTTTCACGTTCTATCTCTATGTTTTGTTTCCTCTTGATGTAGCCCTAAGCAGTGACTGGCGAGAAACACTTTCATGGAAAGGGGTTGCCAGGCTGCCCAAAATTACGAATCTCCAGAAATCTCAGCAAATATTTTTTCACCCAAACTGGATGATACTTTCAGGTAATGATCAGTACACTAAGGCGACTTGGTTCCCCAAATTTCGTTCTTCTATGTTGAAGCGTTCGTTTCCAGTAACAGTTTGAATTTTTAGGTTTCACTCTGTTTTCTCCTATATTGATAGACGTACTTGGAACTCTACATCCAACACGGTTTGTGCTAGCTTCTTGAAACTTGACACAATAAAGTAGTTTCACGTTCTATCTCTATGTTTTGTTTCCTCTTGATGTAGCACTAAGCAGTGACTGGCGAGAAACACTTTCATGGAAAGGGGTTGCCAGGCTTCCCAAAATTACGAATCTCCAGAAATCTCAGCAAATATTTTTTCACCCAAACTGGATGATACTTTCAGGTAATGATCAGTACACTAAGGCGACTAGGTTCCCCAAATTTTGTTCTTCTATGTTTAAGCGTTCGTTTCCAGTAACAGTTTGAATTTTTAGGTTTCACTCTGTTTTCTCCTATATTGATAGATGTATTTGGAACTCTAAATCCAACACGGTTTGTGCTAGCTTCTTGAAACTTGACACAATAAAGTAGTTTCACGTTCTATCTCTACGTTCTGTTTCCTCTTAATGTAGCCCTTAGCAGTGACTGGCGAGAAACACTTTCATGGAAAGGGGTTGCCAGGCTGCCCAAAATTACGAATCTCCAGAAATCTCAGCAAATATTTTTTCACCCAAACTGGATGATACTTTCAGGTAATGATCAGTACACTAAGGCGACTTGGTTCCCCAAATTTCGTTCTTCTATGTTGAAGCGTTCGTTTCCTGTAACAGTTTGAATTTTTAGGTTTCACTCTGTTTTCTCCTATATTGATAGATGTATTTGGAACTCTAAATCCAACACGGTTTGTGCTAGCTTCTTGAAACTTGACACAATAAAGTAGTTTCACGTTCTATCTCTATGTTTTGTTTCCTCTTGATATAGCAATAAGCAGTGACTGGCGAGAAACACTTTCATGGAAAGGGGTTGCCAGGTTTCCCAAAATTACAAATCTCCAGAAATCTCAGCAAATATTTTTTCACCCAAACTGGATGATACTTTCAGGTAATGATAAGTACACTAAGGCGACTTGGTTCCCCAAATTTCCTTCTTCTATGTTGAAGCGTTCGTTTCCTGTAACAGTTTGAATTTTTAGGTTTCACTCTGTTTTCTCCTATATTGATAGATGTATTTGGAACTCTAAATCCAACACGGTTTGTGCTAGCTTCTTGAAACTTGACACAATAAAGTAGTTTCACGTTCTATCTCTATGTTTTGTTTCCTCTTGATGTAGCCCTAAGCAGTGACTGGCGAGAAACACTTTCATGGAAAGGGGTTGCCAGGCTGCCCAAAATTACGAATCTCCAGAAATCTCAGCAAATATTTTTTCACCCAAACTGGATGATACTTTCAGGTAATGATCAGTACACTAAGGCGACTTGGTTCCCCAAATTTCGTTCTTCTATGTTGAAGCGTTCGTTTCCAGTAACAGTTTGAATTTTTAGGTTTCACTCTGTTTTCTCCTATATTGATAGACGTATTTGGAACTCTACATCCAACACGGTTTGTGATAGCTTCTTGAAACTTGACACAATAAAGTAGTTTCACGTTCTATCTCTATGTTTTGTTTCCACTTGATATAGCAATAAGCAGTGACTGGCGAGAAACACTTTCATGGAAAGGGGTTGCCAGGCTTCCCAAAATTACGAATCTCCAGAAATCTCAGCAAATATTTTTTCACCCAAACTGGATGATACTTTCAGGTAATGATCAGTACACTAAGGCGACTAGGTTCCCCAAATTTTGTTCTTCTATGTTTAAGCGTTCGTTTCCAGTAACAGTTTGAATTTTTAGGTTTCACTCTGTTTTCTCCTATATTGATAGATGTATTTGGAACTCTAAATCCAACACGGTTTGTGCTAGCTTCTTGAAACTTGACACAATAAAGTAGTTTCACGTTCTATCTCTACGTTCTGTTTCCTCTTAATGTAGCCCTTAGCAGTGACTGGCGAGAAACACTTTCATGGAAAGGGGTTGCCAGGCTGCCCAAAATTACGAATCTCCAGAAATCTCAGCAAATATTTTTTCACCCAAACTGGATGATACTTTCAGGTAATGATCAGTACACTAAGGCGACTTGGTTCCCCAAATTTCGTTCTTCTATGTTGAAGCGTTCGTTTCCTGTAACAGTTTGAATTTTTAGGTTTCACTCTGTTTTCTCCTATATTGATAGATGTATTTGGAACTCTAAATCCAACACGGTTTGTGCTAGCTTCTTGAAACTTGACACAATAAAGTAGTTTCACGTTCTATCTCTATGTTTTGTTTCCTCTTGATATAGCAATAAGCAGTGACTGGCGAGAAACACTTTCATGGAAAGGGGTTGCCAGGTTTCCCAAAATTACAAATCTCCAGAAATCTCAGCAAATATTTTTTCACCCAAACTGGATGATACTTTCAGGTAATGATAAGTACACTAAGGCGACTTGGTTCCCCAAATTTCCTTCTTCTATGTTGAAGCGTTCGTTTCCTGTAACAGTTTGAATTTTTAGGTTTCACTCTGTTTTCTCCTATATTGATAGATGTATTTGGAACTCTAAATCCAACACGGTTTGTGCTAGCTTCTTGAAACTTGACACAATAAAGTAGTTTCACGTTCTATCTCTATGTTTTGTTTCCTCTTGATGTAGCCCTAAGCAGTGACTGGCGAGAAACACTTTCATGGAAAGGGGTTGCCAGGCTGCCCAAAATTACGAATCTCCAGAAATCTCAGCAAATATTTTTTCACCCAAACTGGATGATACTTTCAGGTAATGATCAGTACACTAAGGCGACTTGGTTCCCCAAATTTCGTTCTTCTATGTTGAAGCGTTCGTTTCCAGTAACAGTTTGAATTTTTAGGTTTCACTCTGTTTTCTCCTATATTGATAGACGTATTTGGAACTCTACATCCAACACGGTTTGTGATAGCTTCTTGAAACTTGACACAATAAAGTAGTTTCACGTTCTATCTCTATGTTTTGTTTCCTCTTGATGTAGCCCTAAGCAGTGACTGGCGAGAAACACTTTCATGGAAAGGGGTTGCCAGGCTTCCCAAAATTACAAATCTCCAGAAATCTCAGCAAATATTTTTTCACCCAAACTGGATGATACTTTCAGGTAATGATCAGTACACTAAGGCGACTAGGTTCCCCAAATTTTGTTCTTCTATGTTGAAGCGTTCGTTTCCAGTAACAGTTTGAATTTTTAGGTTTCACTCTGTTTTCTCCTATATTGATAGACGTATTTGGAACTCTAAATCCAACACGGTTTGTGCTAGCTTCTTGAAACTTGACACAATAAAGTAGTTTCACGTTCTATCTCTACATTTTGTTTCCTCTTAATGTAGCCCTAAGCAGTGACTGGCGAGAAACACTTTCATGGAAAGGGGTTGCCAGGCTGCCCAAAATTGCGAATCTCCAGAAATCTCAGCAAATATTTTTTCACCCAAACTGGATGATACTTTCAGGTAATGATCAGTACACTAAGGCGACTTGGTTCCCCAAATTTCCTTCTTCTATGTTGAAGCGCTCGTTTCCTGTAACAGTTTGAATTTTTAGGTTTCACTCTGTTTTCTCCTATATAGATACATGTATTTGGAACTCTAAATCCAACACGGTTTGTGCTAGCTTCTTGAAACTTGACACAATAAAGTAGTTTCACGTTCTATCTCTATGTTTTGTTTCCTCTTGATATAGCCCTAAGCAGTGACTGGCGAGAAACACTTTCATGGAAAGGGGTTGCCAGGCTTCCCAAAATTACGAATCTCCAGAAATCTCAGCAAATATTTTTTCACCCAAACTGGATGATACTTTCAGGTAATGATACGTACACTAAGGCGACTTGGTTCCCCAAATTTCGTTCTTCTATGTTGAAGCGTTCGTTTCCAGTAACAGTTTGAATTTTTAGGTTTCACTCTGTTTTGTCCTATATTGATAGACGTATTTGGAACTCTAAATCCAACACGGTTTGTGCTAGCTTCTTGAAACTTGACACAATAAAGTAGTTTCACGTTCTATCTCTATGTTTTGTTTCCTCTTGATGTAGCCCTAAGCAGTGACTGGCGAGAAACACTTTCATGGAAAGGGGTTGCCAGGCTTCCCAAAATTACAAATCTCCAGAAATCTCAGCAAATATTTTTTCACCCAAACTGGATGATACTTTCAGGTAATGATCAGTACACTAAGGCGACTTGGTTCCCCAAATTTTCTTCTTCTATGTTGAAGCGTTCGTTTCCTGTAACAGTTTGATTTTTTAGGTTTCACTCTGTTTTCTCCTATATTGATAGATGTATTTGGAACTCTAAATCCAACACGGTTTGTGCTAGCTTCTTGAAACTTGACACAATAAAGTAGTTTCACGTTCTATCTCTATGTTTTGTTTCCTCTTGATGTAGCCCTAAGCAGTGACTGGCGAGAAACACTTTCATGGAAAGGGGTTGCCAGGCTTCCCAAAATTACAAATCTCCAGAAATCTCAGCAAATATTTTTTCACCCAAACTGGATGATACTTTCAGGTAATGATAAGTACACTAAGGCGACTTGGTTCCCCAAATTTCCTTCTTCTATGTTGAAGCGTTCGTTTCCTGTAACAGTTTGAATTTTTAGGTTTCACTCTGTTTTCTCCTGTATTGATAGATGTATTTGGAACTCTAAAACCAACACGGTTTGTGCTAGCTTCTTGACACTTGACACAATAAAGTAGTTTCACGTTCTATCTCTATGTTTTGTTTCCTCTTGATATAGCCCTAGGCAGTGACTGGCGAGAAACACTTTCATGGAAAGGGGTTGCTTGGTTTTCCAAAATTACAAATCTCCAGAAATCTCAGCAAATATTTTTTCACCCAAACTGGATGATACTTTCAGGTAATGATAAGTACACTAAGGCGACTTGGTTCCCCAAATTTCGTTCTTCTATGTTGAAGCGTTCGTTTCCAGTAACAGTTTGAATTTTTAGGTTTCACTCTGTTTTCTCCTATATTGATAGATGTATTTGGAACTCTACATCCAACACGGTTTGTGCTAGCTTCTTGAAACTTGACACAATAAAGTAGTTTCACGTTCTATCTCTATGTTTTGTTTGCTCTTGATATAGCCCTAAGCAGTGACTTGCGAGAAACACTTTCATGGAAAGGGGTTGCCAGGTTTCCCAAAATTACAAATCTCCAGAAATCTCAGCAAATATTTTTTCACCTAAACTGGATGATACTTTCAGGTAATGATAAGTACACTAAGGCGACTTGGTTCCCCAAATTTCGTTCTTCTGTGTTGAAGCGTTCATTTCCAGTAACAGTTTGAATTTTTAGGTTTCACTCTGTTTTCTCCTATATTGATAGACGTATTTGGAGATCTAAATCCAACACGGTTTGTGCTAGCTTCTTGAAACTTGACACAATAAAGTAGTTTCACGTTCTATCTCTATGTTTTGTTTCCTCTTGATGTAGCCCTAAGCAGTGACTGGCGAGAAACACTTTCATGGAAAGGGGTTGCCAGGCTTCCCAAAATTACAAATCTCCAGAAATCTCAGCAAATATTTTTTCACCCAAACTGGATGATACTTTCAGGTAATGATCAGTACACTAAGGCGACTAGGTTCCCCAAATTTTGTTCTTCTATGTTGAAGCGTTCGTTTCCAGTAACAGTTTGAATTTTTAGGTTTCACTCTGTTTTCTCCTATATTGATAGATTTATTTGGAACTCTAAATCCAACACGGTTTGTGCTAGCTTCTTGAAACTTGACACAATAAAGTAGTTTCACGTTCTATCTCTACGTTTTGTTTCCTCTTAATATAGCCCTAAGCAGTGACTGGCGAGAAACACTTTCATGGAAAGGGGTTGCCAGGCTGCCCAAAATTATGAATCTCCAGAAATCTCAGCAAATATTTTTTCACCCAAACTGGATGATACTTTCAGGTAATGATCAGTACACTAAGGCGACTTGGTTCCCCAAATTTTCTTCTTCTATGTTGAAGCGTTCATTTCCTGTAACAGTTTGAATTTTTAGGTTTCACTCTGTTTTCTCCTATATTGATAGATGTATTTGGAACTCTAAATCCAACACGGTTTGTGCTAGCTTCTTGAAACTTGACACAATAAAGTAGTTTCACGTTCTATCTCTAAGTTTTGTTTCCTCTTGATATAGCCCTAAGCAGTGACTGGCGAGAAACACTTTCATGGAAAGGGGTTGCCAGGTTTCCCAAAATTACAAATCTCCAGAAATCTCAGCAAATATTTTTTCACCCAAACTGGATGATACTTTCAGGTAATGATCAGTACACTAAGGCGACTTGGTTCCCCAATTTTGTTCTTCTATGTTGAAGCGTTCGTTTCCAGTAACAGTTTGAATTTTTAGGTTTCACTCTGTTTTCTCCTATATTGATAGACGTATTTGGAACTCTACATCCAACACGGTTTGTGCTAGCTTCTTGAAACTTGACACAATAAAGTAGTTTCACGTTCTATCTCTATGTTTTGTTTCCTCTTGATGTAGCCCTAAGCAGTGACTGGCGAGAAACACTTTCATGGAAAGGGGTTACCAGGCTTCCCAAAATTACGAATCTCCAGAAATCTCAGGAAATATTTTTTCACCCAAACTGGATGATACTTTCAGGTAATGATCAGTACACTAAGGCGACTTGGTTCCCCAAATTTCCTTCTTCTATGTTGAAGCGTTCGTTTCCTGTAACAGTTTGAATTTTTAGGTTTCACTCTGTTTTCTCCTATATTGATAGATGTATTTGGAACTCTAAATCCAACACGGTTTGTGCTAGCTTCTTGAAACTTGACACAATAAAGTAGTTTCAGGTTCTATCTCTATGTTTTGTTTCCTCTTGATGTAGCCCTAAGCAGTGACTGGCGAGAAACACTTTCATGGAAAGGGGTTGCCAGGCTTCCCAAAATTACGAATCTCCAGAAATCTCAGCAAATATTTTTTCACCCAAACTGGATGATACTTTCAGGTAATGATCAGTACACTAAGGCGACTAGGTTCCCCAAATTTTGTTCTTCTATGTTGAAGCGTTCGTTTCCAGTAACAGTTTGAATTTTTAGGTTTCACTCTGTTTTCTCCTATATTGATAGATGTATTTGGAACTCTAAATCCAACACGGTTTGTGCTAGCTTCTTGAAACTTGACACAATAAAGTAGTTTCACGTTCTATCTCTACGTTTTGTTTCCTCTTGATATAGCCCTAAGAGGTGACTGGCGAGAAACACTTTCATGGAAAGGGGTTGCCAGGTTTCCCAAAATTACAAATCTCCAGAAATCTCAGCAAATATTTTTTCACCCAAACTGGATGATACTTTCAGGTAATGATCAGTACACTAAGGCGACTTGGTTCCCCAAATTTCCTTCTTCTATGTTGAAGCGTTCGTTTCCTGTAACAGTTTGAATTTTTAGGTTTCACTCTGTTTTCTCCTATATTGATAGATGTATTTGGAACTCTAAATCCAACACGGTTTGTGCTAGCTTCTTGAAACTTGACACAATAAAGTAGTTTCACGTTCTATCTCTATGTTTTGTTTCCTCTTGATATAGCAATAAGCAGTGACTGGCGAGAAACACTTTCATGGAAAGGGGTTGCCAGGTTTCCCAAAATTACAAATCTCCAGAAATCTCAGCAAATATTTTTTCACCCAAACTGGATGATACTTTCAGGTAATGATAAGTACACTAAGGCGACTTGGTTCCCCAAATTTCCTTCTTCTATGTTGAAGCGTTCGTTTCCTGTAACAGTTTGAATTTTTAGGTTTCACTCTGTTTTCTCCTATATTGATAGATGTATTTGGAACTCTAAATCCAACACGGTTTGTGCTAGCTTCTTGAAACTTGACACAATAAAGTAGTTTCACGTTCTATCTCTATGTTTTGTTTCCTCTTGATGTAGCCCTAAGCAGTGACTGGCGAGAAACACTTTCATGGAAAGGGGTTGCCAGGCTGCCCAAAATTACGAATCTCCAGAAATCTCAGCAAATAGTTTTTCACCCAAACTGGATGATACTTTCAGGTAATGATCAGTACACTAAGGCGACTTGGTTCCCCAAATTTCGTTCTTCTATGTTGAAGCGTTCGTTTCCAGTAACAGTTTGAATTTTTAGGTTTCACTCTGTTTTCTCCTATATTGATAGACGTATTTGGAACTCTACATCCAACACGGTTTGTGCTAGCTTCTTGAAACTTGACACAATAAAGTAGTTTCACGTTCTATCTCTATGTTTTGTTTCCTCTTGATGTAGCACTAAGCAGTGACTGGCGAGAAACACTTTCATGGAAAGGGGTTGCCAGGCTTCCCAAAATTACGAATCTCCAGAAATCTCAGCAAATATTTTTTCACCCAAACTGGATGATACTTTCAGGTAATGATCAGTACACTAAGGCGACTAGGTTCCCCAAATTTTGTTCTTCTATGTTTAAGCGTTCGTTTCCAGTAACAGTTTGAATTTTTAGGTTTCACTCTGTTTTCTCCTATATTGATAGATGTATTTGGAACTCTAAATCCAACACGGTTTGTGCTAGCTTCTTGAAACTTGACACAATAAAGTAGTTTCACGTTCTATCTCTACGTTTTGTTTCCTCTTAATGTAGCCCTAAGCAGTGACTGGCGAGAAACACTTTCATGGAAAGGGGTTGCCAGGCTGCCCAAAATTACGAATCTCCAGAAATCTCAGCAAATATTTTTTCACCCAAACTGGATGATACTTTCAGGTAATGATCAGTACACTAAGGCGACTTGGTTCCCCAAATTTCGTTCTTCTATGATGAAGCGTTCGTTTCCTGTAACAGTTTGAATTTTTAGGTTTCACTCTGTTTTCTCCTATATTGATAGATGTATTTGGAACTCTAAATCCAACACGGTTTGTGCTAGCTTCTTGAAACTTGACACAATAAAGTAGTTTCACGTTCTATCTCTATGTTTTGTTTCCTCTTGATATAGCAATAAGCAGTGACTGGCGAGAAACACTTTCATGGAAAGGGGTTGCCAGGTTTCCCAAAATTACAAATCTCCAGAAATCTCAGCAAATATTTTTTCACCCAAACTGGATGATACTTTCAGGTAATGATAAGTACACTAAGGCGACTTGGTTCCCCAAATTTCCTTCTTCTATGTTGAAGCGTTCGTTTCCTGTAACAGTTTGAATTTTTAGGTTTCACTCTGTTTTCTCCTATATTGATAGATGTATTTGGAACTCTAAATCCAACACGGTTTGTGCTAGCTTCTTGAAACTTGACACAATAAAGTAGTTTCACGTTCTATCTCTATGTTTTGTTTCCTCTTGATGTAGCCCTAAGCAGTGACTGGCGAGAAACACTTTCATGGAAAGGGGTTGCCAGGCTGCCCAAAATTACGAATCTCCAGAAATCTCAGCAAATATTTTTTCACCCAAACTGGATGATACTTTCAGGTAATGATCAGTACACTAAGGCGACTTGGTTCCCCAAATTTCGTTCTTCTATGTTGAAGCGTTCGTTTCCAGTAACAGTTTGAATTTTTAGGTTTCACTCTGTTTTCTCCTATATTGATAGACGTATTTGGAACTCTACATCCAACACGGTTTGTGATAGCTTCTTGAAACTTGACACAATAAAGTAGTTTCACGTTCTATCTCTATGTTTTGTTTCCTCTTGATGTAGCCCTAAGCAGTGACTGGCGAGAAACACTTTCATGGAAAGGGGTTGCCAGGCTTCCCAAAATTACAAATCTCCAGAAATCTCAGCAAATATTTTTTCACCCAAACTGGATGATACTTTCAGGTAATGATCAGTACACTAAGGCGACTAGGTTCCCCAAATTTTGTTCTTCTATGTTGAAGCGTTCGTTTCCAGTAACAGTTTGAATTTTTAGGTTTCACTCTGTTTTCTCCTATATTGATAGACGTATTTGGAACTCTAAATCCAACACGGTTTGTGCTAGCTTCTTGAAACTTGACACAATAAAGTAGTTTCACGTTCTATCTCTACATTTTGTTTCCTCTTAATGTAGCCCTAAGCAGTGACTGGCGAGAAACACTTTCATGGAAAGGGGTTGCCAGGCTGCCCAAAATTGCGAATCTCCAGAAATCTCAGCAAATATTTTTTCACCCAAACTGGATGATACTTTCAGGTAATGATCAGTACACTAAGGCGACTTGGTTCCCCAAATTTCCTTCTTCTATGTTGAAGCGCTCGTTTCCTGTAACAGTTTGAATTTTTAGGTTTCACTCTGTTTTCTCCTATATAGATACATGTATTTGGAACTCTAAATCCAACACGGTTTGTGCTAGCTTCTTGAAACTTGACACAATAAAGTAGTTTCACGTTCTATCTCTATGTTTTGTTTCCTCTTGATATAGCCCTAAGCAGTGACTGGCGAGAAACACTTTCATGGAAAGGGGTTGCCAGGCTTCCCAAAATTACGAATCTCCAGAAATCTCAGCAAATATTTTTTCACCCAAACTGGATGATACTTTCAGGTAATGATACGTACACTAAGGCGACTTGGTTCCCCAAATTTCGTTCTTCTATGTTGAAGCGTTCGTTTCCAGTAACAGTTTGAATTTTTAGGTTTCACTCTGTTTTCTCCTATATTGATAGACGTATTTGGAACTCTAAATCCAACACGGTTTGTGCTAGCTTCTTGAAACTTGACACAATAAAGTAGTTTCACGTTCTATCTCTATGTTTTGTTTCCTCTTGATGTAGCCCTAAGCAGTGACTGGCGAGAAACACTTTCATGGAAAGGGGTTGCCAGGCTTCCCAAAATTACAAATCTCCAGAAATCTCAGCAAATATTTTTTCACCCAAACTGGATGATACTTTCAGGTAATGATCAGTACACTAAGGCGACTTGGTTCCCCAAATTTTCTTCTTCTATGTTGAAGCGTTCGTTTCCTGTAACAGTTTGATTTTTTAGGTTTCACTCTGTTTTCTCCTATATTGATAGATGTATTTGGAACTCTAAATCCAACACGGTTTGTGCTAGCTTCTTGAAACTTGACACAATAAAGTAGTTTCACGTTCTATCTCTATGTTTTGTTTCCTCTTGATGTAGCCCTAAGCAGTGACTGGCGAGAAACACTTTCATGGAAAGGGGTTGCCAGGCTTCCCAAAATTACAAATCTCCAGAAATCTCAGCAAATATTTTTTCACCCAAACTGGATGATACTTTCAGGTAATGATAAGTACACTAAGGCGACTTGGTTCCCCAAATTTCCTTCTTCTATGTTGAAGCGTTCGTTTCCTGTAACAGTTTGAATTTTTAGGTTTCACTCTGTTTTCTCCTGTATTGATAGATGTATTTGGAACTCTAAAACCAACACGGTTTGTGCTAGCTTCTTGACACTTGACACAATAAAGTAGTTTCACGTTCTATCTCTATGTTTTGTTTCCTCTTGATATAGCCCTAGGCAGTGACTGGCGAGAAACACTTTCATGGAAAGGGGTTGCTTGGTTTTCCAAAATTACAAATCTCCAGAAATCTCAGCAAATATTTTTTCACCCAAACTGGATGATACTTTCAGGTAATGATAAGTACACTAAGGCGACTTGGTTCCCCAAATTTCGTTCTTCTATGTTGAAGCGTTCGTTTCCAGTAACAGTTTGAATTTTTAGGTTTCACTCTGTTTTCTCCTATATTGATAGATGTATTTGGAACTCTACATCCAACACGGTTTGTGCTAGCTTCTTGAAACTTGACACAATAAAGTAGTTTCACGTTCTATCTCTATGTTTTGTTTGCTCTTGATATAGCCCTAAGCAGTGACTTGCGAGAAACACTTTCATGGAAAGGGGTTGCCAGGTTTCCCAAAATTACAAATCTCCAGAAATCTCAGCAAATATTTTTTCACCTAAACTGGATGATACTTTCAGGTAATGATAAGTACACTAAGGCGACTTGGTTCCCCAAATTTCGTTCTTCTGTGTTGAAGCGTTCATTTCCAGTAACAGTTTGAATTTTTAGGTTTCACTCTGTTTTCTCCTATATTGATAGACGTATTTGGAGATCTAAATCCAACACGGTTTGTGCTAGCTTCTTGAAACTTGACACAATAAAGTAGTTTCACGTTCTATCTCTATGTTTTGTTTCCTCTTGATGTAGCCCTAAGCAGTGACTGGCGAGAAACACTTTCATGGAAAGGGGTTGCCAGGCTTACCAAAATTACAAATCTCCAGAAATCTCAGCAAATATTTTTTCACCCAAACTGGATGATACTTTCAGGTAATGATCAGTACACTAAGGCGACTAGGTTCCCCAAATTTTGTTCTTCTATGTTGAAGCGTTCGTTTCCAGTAACAGTTTGAATTTTTAGGTTTCACTCTGTTTTCTCCTATATTGATAGATTTATTTGGAACTCTAAATCCAACACGGTTTGTGCTAGCTTCTTGAAACTTGACACAATAAAGTAGTTTCACGTTCTATCTCTACGTTTTGTTTCCTCTTAATGTAGCCCTAAGCAGTGACTGGCGAGAAACACTTTCATGGAAAGGGGTTGCCAGGCTGCCCAAAATTATGAATCTCCAGAAATCTCAGCAAATATTTTTTCACCCAAACTGGATGATACTTTCAGGTAATGATCAGTACACTAAGGCGACTTGGTTCCCCAAATTTTCTTCTTCTATGTTGAAGCGTTCATTTCCTGTAACAGTTTGAATTTTTAGGTTTCACTCTGTTTTCTCCTATATTGATAGATGTATTTGGAACTCTAAATCCAACACGGTTTGTGCTAGCTTCTTGAAACTTGACACAATAAAGTAGTTTCACGTTCTATCTCTAAGTTTTGTTTCCTCTTGATATAGCCCTAAGCAGTGACTGGCGAGAAACACTTTCATGGAAAGGGGTTGCCAGGTTTCCCAAAATTACAAATCTCCAGAAATCTCAGCAAATATTTTTTCACCCAAACTGGATGATACTTTCAGGTAATGATAAGTACACTAAGGCGACTTGGTTCCCCAAATTTCGTTCTTCTATGTTGAAGCGTTCGTTTCCAGTAACAGTTTGAATTTTTAGGTTTCACTCTGTTTTCTCCTATATTGATAGATGTATTTGGAACTCTAAATCCAACACGGTTTGTGCTAGCTTCTTGAAACTTGACACAATAAAGTAGTTTCACGTTCTATCTCTATGTTTTGTTTCCTCTTGATGTAGCCCTAAGCAGTGACTGGCGAGAAACACTTTCATGGAAAGGGGTTACCAGGCTTCCCAAAATTACGAATCTCCAGAAATCTCAGGAAATATTTTTTCACCCAAACTGGATGATACTTTCAGGTAATGATCAGTACACTAAGGCGACTAGGTTCCCCAAATTTTGTTCTTCTATGTTAAAGCGTTCGTTTCCAGTAACAGTTTGAATTTTTAGGTTTCACTCTGTTTTCTCCTATATTGATAGATGTATTTGGAACTCTAAATCCAACACGGTTTGTGGTAGCTTCTTGAAACTTGACACAATAAAGTAGTTTCACGTTCTATCTCTATGTTTTGTTTCCTCTTGATATAGCCCTAAGCAGTGACTGGCGAGAAACACTTTCATGGAAAGGGGTTGCCAGGTTTCCCAAAATTACAAATCTCCAGAAATCTCAGCAAATATTTTTTCACCCAAACTGGATGATACTTTCAGGTAATGATAAGTACACTAAGGCGACTTGGTTCCCCAAATTTCGTTCTTCTATGTTGAAGCATTCGTTTCCAGTAACAGTTTGAATTTTTAGGTTTCACTCTGTTTTCTCCTATATTGATAGATGTATTTGGAACTCTAAATCCAACACGGTTTGTGCTAGCTTCTTGAAACTTGACACAATAAAGTAGTTTCACGTTCTATCTCTATGTTTTGTTTCCTCTTGATATAGCCCTAAGCAGTGACTGGCGAGAAACACTTTCATGGAAAGGGGTTACCAGGCTTCCCAAAATTACGAATCTCCAGAAATCTCAGCAAATATTTTTTCACCCAAACTGGATGATACTTTCAGGTAATGATAAGTACACTAAGGCGACTTGGTTCCCCAAATTTCGTTCTTCTATGTTGAAGCGTTCGTTTCCAGTAACAGTTTGAATTTTTAGGTTTCACTCTGTTTTCTCCTATATTGATAGATGTATTTGGAACTCTAAATCCAACACGGTTTGTGCTAGCTTCTGGAAACTTGACACAATAAAGTAGTTTCACGTTCTATCTCTATGTTTTGTTTCCTCTTGATGTAGCCCTAAGCAGTGACTGGCGAGAAACACTTTCATGGAAAGGGGTTACCAGGCTTCCCAAAATTACGAATCTCCAGAAATCTCAGGAAATATTTTTTCACCCAAACTGGATGATACTTTCAGGTAATGATCAGTACACTAAGGCGACTAGGTTCCCCAAATTTTGTTCTTCTATGTTGAAGCGTTCGTTTCCAGTAACAGTTTGAATTTTTAGGTTTCACTCTGTTTTCTCCTATATTGATAGATGTATTTGGAACTCTAAATCCAACACGGTTTGTGGTAGCTTCTTGAAACTTGACACAATAAAGTAGTTTCACGTTCTATCTCTATGTTTTGTTTCCTCTTGATATAGCCCTAAGCAGTGACTGGCGAGAAACACTTTCATGGAAAGGGGTTGCCAGGTTTCCCAAAATTACAAATCTCCAGAAATCTCAGCAAATATTTTTTCACCCAAACTGGATGATACTTTCTGGTAATGATAAGTACACTAAGGCGACTTGGTTCCCCAAATTTCGTTCTTCTATGTTGAAGCATTCGTTTCCAGTAACAGTTTGAATTTTTAGGTTTCACTCTGTTTTCTCCTATATTGATAGATGTATTTGGAACTCTAAATCCAACACGGTTTGTGCTAGCTTCTTGAAACTTGACACAATAAAGTAGTTTCACGTTCTATCTCTATGTTTTGTTTCCTCTTGATATAGCCCTAAGCAGTGACTGGCGAGAAACACTTTCATGGAAAGTGGTTACCAGGCTTCCCAAAATTACGAATCTCCAGAAATCTCAGGAAATATTTTTTCACCCAAACTGGATGATACTTTCAGGTAATGATCAGTACACTAAGGCGACTAGGTTCCCCAAATTTTGTTCTTCTATGTTGAAGCGTTCGTTTCCAGTAACAGTTTGAATTTTTAGGTTTCACTCTGTTTTCTCCTATATTGATAGATGTATTTGGAACTCTAAATCCAACACGGTTTGTGCTAGCTTCTTGAAAGTTGACACAATAAAGTAGTTTCACGTTCTATCTCTATGTTTTGTTTCCTCTTGATATAGCCCTAAGCAGTGACTGGAGAGAAACACTTTCATGGAAAGGGGTTGCCAGGTTTCCCAAAATTACAAATCTCCAGAAATCTCAGCAAATATTTTTTTACCAAAACTGGATGATACTTTCAGGTAAAGATAAGTACACTAAGGCGACTTGGTTCCCCAAATTTCGTTCTTCTATGTTGAAGCGTTCGTTTCCAGTAACAGTTTGAATTTTTAGGTTTCACTCTGTTTTCTCCTATATTGATAGATGTATTTGGAACTCTAAATCCAACACGGTTTGTGCTAGCTTCTTGAAACTTGACACAATAAAGTAGTTTCACGTTCTATCTCTACGTTTTGTTTCCTCTTAATGTAGCCCTAAGCAGTGACTGGCGAGAAACACTTTCATGGAAAGGGGTTGCCAGGCTGCCCAAAATTACGAATCTCCAGAAATCTCAGCAAATATTTTTTCACCCAAACTGGATGATACTTTCAGGTAATGATCAGTACACTAAGGCGACTTGGTTAACCAAATTTCCTTCTTCTATGTTGAAGCGTTCGTTTCCAGTAACAGTTTGAATTTTTAGGTTTCACTCTGTTTTCTCCTATATTGATAGATGTATTTGGAACTCTAAATCGAACACGGTTTGTGCTAGCTTCTTGAAACTTGACACAATAAAGTAGTTTCACGTTCTATCTCTATGTTTTGTTTCCTCTTGATATAGCAATAAGCAGTGACTGGCGAGAAACACTTTCATGGAAAGGGGTTGCCAGGTTTCCCAAAATTACAAATCTCCAGAAATCTCAGCAAATATTTTTTCACCCAAACTGGATGATACTTTCAGGTAATGATAAGTACACTAAGGCGACTTGGTTCCCCAAATTTCCTTCTTCTATGTTGAAGCGTTCGTTTCCTGTAACAGTTTGAATTTTTAGGTTTCACTCTGTTTTCTCCTATATTGATAGATGTATTTGGAACTCTAAATCCAACACGGTTTGTGCTAGCTTCTTGAAACTTGACACAATAAAGTAGTTTCACGTTCTATCTCTATGTTTTGTTTCGTCATGATGTAGCCCTAAGTAGTGACTGGCGAGAAACACTTTCATGGAAAGGGGTTGCCAGGCTGCCCAAAATTACGAATCTCCAGAAATCTCAGCAAATATTTTTTCACCCAAACTGGATGATACTTTCAGGTAATGATCAGTACACTAAGGCGACTTGGTTCCCCAAATTTCGTTCTTCTATGTTGAAGCGTTCGTTTCCAGTAACAGTTTGAATTTTTAGGTTTCACTCTGTTTTCTCCTATATTGATAGACATATTTGGAACTCTACATCCAACACGGTTTGTGCTAGCTTCTTGAAACTTGACACAATAAAGTAGTTTCACATTCTATCTCTATGTTTTGTTTCCTCTTGATGTAGCCCTAAGCAGTGACTGGCGAGAAACACTTTCATGGAAAGGGGTTGCCAGGCTTCCCAAAATTACAAATCTCCAGAAATCTCAGCAAATATTTTTTCACCCAAACTGGATGATACTTTCAGGTAATGATCAGTACACTAAGGCGACTAGGTTCCCCAAATTTTGTTCTTCTATGTTGAAGCGTTCGTTTCCAGTAACAGTTTGAATTTTTAGGTTTCACTGTGTTTTCTCCTATATTGATAGATGTATTTGGAACTCTAAATCCAACACGGTTTGTGCTAGCTTCTTGAAACTTGACACAATAAAGTAGTTTCACGTTCTATCTCTATGTTTTGTTTCCTCTTGATGTAGCCCTAAGCAGTGACTGGCGAGAAACACTTTCATGGAAAGGGGTTGCCAGGCTTCCCAAAATTACGAATCTCCAGAAATCTCAGCAAATATTTTTTCACCCAAACTGGATGATACTTTCAGGTAATTATCAGTACACTAAGGCGACTAGGTTCCCCAAATTTTGTTCTTCTATGTTGAAGCGTTCGTTTCCAGTAACAGTTTGAATTTTTAGGTTTCACTCTGTTTTCTCCTATATTGATAGATGTATTTGGAACTCTAAATCCAACATGTTTTGTGCTAGCTTCTTGAAACTTGACACAATAAAGTAGTTTCACGTTCTATCTCTACGTTTTGTTTCCTCTTAATGTAGCCCTAAGCAGTGACTGGCGAGAAACACTTTCATGGAAAGGGGTTGCCAGGCTGCCCAAAATTACGAATCTCCAGAAATCTCAGCAAATATTTTTTCACCCAAACTGGATGATACTTTCAGGTAATGATCAGTACACTAAGGCGACTTGGTTCCCCAAATTTCCTGCTTCTGTGTTGAAGCGTTCGTTTCCTGTAACAGTTTGAATTTTTAGGTTTCACTCTGTTTTCTCCTATATTGATAGATGTATTTGGAACTCTAAATCCAACACGGTTTGTGCTAGCTTCTTGAAACTTGACACAATAAAGTAGTTTCACGTTCTATCTCTATGTTTTGTTTCCTCTTGATATAGCCCTAAGCAGTGACTGGTGAGAAACACTTTCATGGAAAGGGGTTGCCAGGTTTCCCAAAATTACAAATCTCCAGAAATCTCAGCAAATATTTTTTCACCCAAACTGGATGATACTTTCAGGTAATGATAAGTACACTAAGGCGACTTGGTTCCCCAAATTTCGTTCTTCTATGTTGAAGCGTTCGTTTCCAGTAACTGTTTGAATTTTTAGGTTTCACTCTGTTTTCTCCTATATTGATAGATGTATTTGGAACTCTAAATCCAACACGGTTTGTGCTAGCTTCTTGAAACTTGACACAATAAAGTAGTTTCACGTTCTATCTCTATGTTTTGTTTCCTCTTGATGTAGCCCTAAGCAGTGACTGGCGAGAAACACTTTCATGGAAAGGGGTTACCAGGCTTCCCAAAATTACGAATCTCCAGAAATCTCAGGAAATATTTTTTCACCCAAACTGGATGATACTTTCAGGTAATGATCAGTACACTAAGGCGACTTGGTTCCCCAAATTTTGTTCTTCTATGTTGAAGCGTTCGTTTCCAGTAACAGTTTGAATTTTTAGGTTTCACTCTGTTTTCTCCTATATTGATAGATGTATTTGGAACTCTAAATCCAACACGGTTTGTGCTAGCTTCTTGAAACTTGACACAATAAAGTAGTTTCACGTTCTATCTCTAAGTTTTGTTTCCTCTTGATATAGCCCTAAGCAGTGACTGGCGAGAAACACTTTCATGGAAAGGGGTTGCCAGGTTTCCCAAAATTACAAATCTCCAGAAATCTCAGCAAATATTTTTTCACCCAAACTGGATGATACTTTCAGGTAATGATCAGTACACTAAGGCGACTTGGTTCCCCAAATTTCGTTCTTCTATGTTGAAGCGTTCGTTTCCAGTAACAGTTTGAATTTTTAGGTTTCACTCTGTTTTCTCCTATATTGATATATGTATTTGGAACTCTAAATCCAACACGGTTTGTGCTAGCTTCTTGAAACTTGACACAATAAAGTAGTTTCACGTTCTATCTCTATGTTTTGTTTCCTCTTGATGTAGCCCTAAGCAGTGACTGGCGAGAAACACTTTCATGGAAAGGGGTTGCCAGGCTGCCCAAAATTACGAATCTCCAGAAATCTCAGCAAATATTTTTTCACCCAAACTGGATGATACTTTCAGGTAATGATCAGTACACTAAGGCGACTTGGTTCCCCAAATTTCCTTCTTCTATGTTGAAGCATTCGTTTCCTGTAACAGTTTGAATTTTTAGGTTTCACTCTGCTTTCTCCTATATTGATAGATGTATTTGGAACTCTAAATCCAACACGGTTTGTGCTAGCTTCTTGAAACTTGACACAATAAAGTAGTTTCACGTTCTATCTCTATGTTTTGTTTCCTCTTGATATAGCAATAAGCAGTGACTGGCGAGAAACACTTTCATGGAAAGGGGTTGCCAGGTTTCCCAAAATTACAAATCTCCAGAAATCTCAGCAAATATTTTTTCACCCAAACTGGATGATACTTTCAGGTAATGATAAGTACACTAAGGCGACTTGGTTCCCCAAATTTCCTTCTTCTATGTTGAAGCGTTCGTTTCCTGTAACAGTTTGAATTTTTAGGTTTCACTCTGTTTTCTCCTATATTGATAGATGTATTTGGAACTCTAAATCCAACACGGTTTGTGCTAGCTTCTTGAAACTTGACACAATAAAGTAGTTTCACGTTCTATCTCTATGTTTTGTTTCCTCTTGATGTAGCCCTAAGCAGTGACTGGCGAGAAACACTTTCATGGAAAGGGGTTGCCAGGCTGCCCAAAATTACGAATCTCCAGAAATCTCAGCAAATATTTTTTCACCCAAACTGGATGATACTTTCAGGTAATGATCAGTACACTAAGGCGACTTGGTTCCCCAAATTTCGTTCTTCTATGTTGAAGCGTTCGTTTCCAGTAACAGTTTGAATTTTTAGGTTTCACTCTGTTTTCTCCTGTATTGATAGATGTATTTGGAACTCTACATCCAACACGGTTTGTGCTAGCTTCTTGAAACTTGACACAATAACGTAGTTTCACGTTCTATCTCTATGTTTTGTTTCCTCTTGATGTAGCCCTAAGCAGTGACTGGCGAGAAACACTTTCATGGAAAGGGGTTACCAGGCTTCCCAAAATTACGAATCTCCAGAAATCTCAGGAAATATTTTTTCACCCAAACTGGATGATACTTTCAGGTAATGATCAGTACACTAAGGCGACTAGGTTCCCCAAATTTTTTTCTTCTATGTTGAAGCGTTCGTTTCCAGTAACAGTTTGAATTTTTAGGTTTCACCCTGTTTTCTCCTATATTGATAGATGTATTTGGAACTCTAAATCCAACACGGTTTGTGCTAGCTTCTTGAAACTTGACACAATAAAGTAGTTTCACGTTCTATCTCTATGTTTTGTTTCCTCTTGATGTAGCCCTAAGCAGTGACTGGCGAGAAACACTTTCATGGAAAGGGGTTGCCAGGCTTCCCAAAATTACGAATCTCCAGAAATCTCAGCAAATATTTTTTCACCCAAACTGGATGATACTTTCAGGTAATGATCAGTACACTAAGGCGACTAGGTTCCCCAAATTTCCTTCTTCTATGTTGAAGCGTTCGTTTCCTGTAACAGTTTGAATTTTTAGGTTTCACTCTGTTTTCTCCTATATTGATAGATGTATTTGGAACTCTAAATCCAACACGGTTTGTGCTAGCTTCTTGAAACTTGACACAATAAAGTAGTTTCACGTTCTATCTCTATGTTTTGTTTCCTCTTGATGTAGCCCTAACCAGTGACTGGCGAGAAACACTTTCATCGAAAGGGGTTGCCAAGCTTCCCAAAATTACGAATCTCCAGAAATCTCAGCAAATATTTTTTCACCCAAACTGGATGATACTTTCAGGTAATGATCAGTACACTAAGGCGACTAGGTTCCCCAAATTTTGTTCTTCTATGTTTAAGCGTTCGTTTCCAGTAACAGTTTGAATTTTTAGGTTTCACTCTGTTTTCTCCTATATTGATAGATGTATTTGGAACTCTAAATCCAACACGGTTTGTGCTAGCTTCTTGAAACTTGACACAATAAAGTAGTTTCACGTTCTATCTCTACGTTTTGTTTCCTCTTAATGTAGCCCTAAGCAGTGACTGGCGAGAAACACTTTCATGGAAAGGGGTTGCCAGGCTGCCCAAAATTACGAATCTCCAGAAATCTCAGCAAATATTTTTTCACCCAAACTGGATGATACTTTCAGGTAATGATCAGTACACTAAGGCGACTTGGTTCCCCAAATTTCCTTCTTCTATGTTGAAGCGTTCGTTTCCTGTAACAGTTTGAATTTTTAGGTTTCTCTCTGTTTTCTCCTATATTGATAGATGTATTTGGAACTCTAAATCCAACACGGTTTGTGCTAGCTTCTTGAAACTTGACACAATAAAGTAGTTTCACGTTCTATCTCTATGTTTTGTTTCCTCTTGATATAGCCCTAAGCAGTGACTGGTGAGAAACACTTTCATGGAAAGGGGTTGCCAGGTTTCCCAAAATTACAAATCTCCAGAAATCTCAGCAAATATTTTTTCACCCAAACTGGATGATACTTTCAGGTAATGATAAGTACACTAAGGCGACTTGGTTCCCCAAATTTCGTTCTTCTATGTTGAAGCGTTCGTTTCCAGTAACAGTTTGAATTTTTAGGTTTCACTCTGTTTTCTCCTATATTGATAGATGTATTTGGAACTCTAAATCCACCACGGTTTGTGCTAGCTTCTTGAAACTTGACACAATAAAGTAGTTTCACGTTCTATCTCTATGTTTTGTTTCCTCTTGATGTAGCCCTAAGCAGTGACTGGCGAGAAACACTTTCATGGAAAGGGGTTACCAGGCTTCCCAAAATTACAAATCTCCAGAAATCTCAGCAAATATTTTTTCACCCAAACTGGATGATACTTTCAGGTAATGATCAGTACACTAAGGCGACTAGGTTCCCCAAATTTTGTTCTTCTATGTTGAAGCGTTCGTTTCCAGTAACAGTTTGAATTTTTAGGTTTCATTCTGTTTTCTCCTATATTGATAGATGTATTTGGAACTCTAAATCCAACACGGTTTGTGCTAGCTTCTTGAAACTTGACACAATAAAGTAGTTTCACGTTCTATCTCTATGTTTTGTTTCCTCTTGATATAGCCCTAAGCAGTGACTGGCGAGAAACAGTTTCATGGAAAGGGGTTGCCAGGTTTCCCAAAATTACAAATCTCCAGAAATCTCAGCAAATATTTTTTCACCCAAACTGGATGATACTTTCAGGTAATGATCAGTACACTAAGGCGACTTGGTTCCCCAAATTTCGTTCTTCTATGTTGAAGCGTTCGTTTCCAGTAACAGTTTGAATTTTTAGGTTTCACTCTGTTTTCTCCTATATTGATAGATGTATTTGGAACTCTAAATCCAACACGGTTTGTGCTAGCTTCTTGAAACTTGACACAATAAAGTAGTTTCACGTTCTATCTCTATGTTTTGTTTCCTCTTGATGTAGCCCTAAGCTGTGACTGGCGAGAAACACTTTCATGGAAAGGGGATGCCAGGCTGCCCAAAATTACGAATCTCCAGAAATCTCAGCAAATATTTTTTCACCCAAACTGGATGATACTTTCAGGTAATGATCAGTACACTAAGGCGACTTGGTTCCCCAAATTTCCTTCTTCTATGTTGAAGCGTTCGTTTCCTGTAACAGTTTGAATTTTTAGGTTTCACTCTGTTTTCTCCTATATTGATAGATGTATTGGGAACTCTAAATCCAACACGGTTTGTGCTAGCTTCTTGAAACTTGACACAATAAAGTAGTTTCACGTTCTATCTCTATGTTTTGTTTCCTCTTGATATAGCAATAAGCAGTGACTGGCGAGAAACACTTTCATGGAAAGGGGTTGCCAGGTTTCCCAAAATTACAAATCTCCAGAAATCTCAGCAAATATTTTTTCACCCAAACTGGATGATACTTTCAGGTAATGATCAGTACACTAAGGCGACTTGGTTCCCCAAATTTCCTTCTTCTATGTTGAAGCGTTCGTTTCCTGTAACAGTTTGAATTTTTAGGTTTCACTCTGTTTTCTCCTGTATTGATAGATGTATTTGGAACTCTAAATCCAACACGGTTTGTGCTAGCTTCTTGAAACTTGACACAATAAAGTAGTTTCACGTTCTATCTCTATGTTTTGTTTCCTCTTGATATAGCCCTAAGCAGTGACTGGCGAGAAACACTTTCATGGAAAGGGGTTGCCAGGTTTCCCAAAATTACAAATCTCCAGAAATCTCAGCAAATATTTTTTCACCCAAACTGGATGATACTTTCAGGTAATGATAAGTACACTAAGGCGACTTGGTTCCCCAAATTTCGTTCTTCTATGTTGAAGCGTTCATTTCGAGTAACAGTTTGAATTTTTAGGTTTCACTCTGTTTTCTCCTATATTGATAGACGTATTTGGAACTCTAAATCCAACACGGTTTGTGCTAGCTTCTTGAAACTTGACACAATAAAGTAGTTTCACGTTCTATCTCTATGTTTTGTTTCCTCTTGATGTAGCCCTAAGCAGTGACTGGCGAGAAACACTTTCATGGAAAGGGGTTGCCAGGCTTCCCAAAATTACAAATCTCCAGAAATCTCAGCAAATATTTTTTCACCCAAACTGGATGATACTTTCAGGTAATGATCAGTACACTAAGGCTACTTGGTTCCCCAAATTTTCTTCTTCTATGTTGAAGCGTTCGTTTCCTGTAACAGTTTGATTTTTTAGGTTTCACTCTGTTTTCTCCTATATTGATAGATGTATTTGGAACTCTAAATCCAACACGGTTTGTGCTAGCTTCTTGAAACTTGACACAATAAAGTAGTTTCACGTTCTATCTCTATGTTTTGTTTCCTCTTGATATAGCCCTAAGCAGTGACTGGCGAGAAACACTTTCATGGAAAGGGGTTGCCAGGCTTCCCAAAATTACAAATCTCCAGAAATCTCAGCAAATATTTTTTCACCCAAACTGGATGATACTTTCAGGTAATGATAAGTACACTAAGGCGACTTGGTTCCCCAAATTTCCTTCTTCTATGTTGAAGCGTTCGTTTCCTGTAACAGTTTGAATTTTTAGGTTTCACTCTGTTTTCTCCTGTATTGATAGATGTATTTGGACCTCTAAAACCAACACGGTTTGTGCTAGCTTCTTGAAACTTGACACAATAAAGTAGTTTCACGTTGTATCTCTATGTTTTGTTTCCTCTTGATGTAGCCCTAAGCAGTGACTGGCGAGAAACACTTTCATGGAAAGGGGTTGCCAGGCTTCCCAAAATTACGAATCTCCAGAAATCTCAGCAAATATTTTTTCACCCAAACTGGATGATACTTTCAGGTAATGATCAGTACACTAAGGCGACTAGGTTCCCCAAATTTTGTTCTTCTATGTTGAAGCGTTCGTTTCCAGTAACAGTTTGAATTTTTAGGTTTCACTCTGTTTTCTCCTATATTGATAGATGTATTTGGAACTCTAAATCCAACACGGTTTGTGCTAGCTTCTTGAAACTTGACACAATAAAGTAGTTTCACGTTCTATCTCTACGTTTTGTTTCCTCTTAATGTAGCCCTAAGCAGTGACTGGCGAGAAACACTTTCATGGAAAGGGGTTGCCAGGCTGCCCAAAATTACGAATCTCCAGAAATCTCAGCAAATATTTTTTCACCCAAACTGGATGATACTTTCAGGTAATGATCAGTACACTAAGGCGACTTGGTTCCCCAAATTTCCTTCTTCTATGTTGAAGCGTTCGTTTCCTGTAACAGTTTGAATTTTTAGGTTTCACTCTGTTTTCTCCTATATTGATAGATGTATTTGGAACTCTAAATCCAACACGGTTTGTGCTAGCTTCTTGAAACTTGACACAATAAAGTAGTTTCACGTTCTATCTCTATGTTTTGTTTCCTCTTGATGTAGCCCTAAGCAGTGACTGGCGAGAAACCCTTTCATGGAAAGGGGTTGCCAGGCTGCCCAAAATTACGAATCTCCAGAAATCTCAGCAAATATTTTTTCACCCAAACTGGATGATACTTTCAGGTAATGATCAGTACACTAAGGCGACTTGGTTCCCCAAATTTCGTTCTTCTATTTTGAAGCGTTCGTTTCCAGTAACAGTTTGAATTTTTAGGTTTCACTCTGTTTTCTCGTATATTGATAGACGTATTTGGAACTCTACATCCAACACGGTTTGTGCTAGCTTCTTGAAACTTGACACAATAAAGTAGTTTCACGTTCTATCTCTATGTTTTGTTTCCTCTTGATGTAGCCCTAAGCAGTGACTGGCGAGAAACACTTTCATGGAAAGGGGTTGCCAGGCTTCCCAAAATTACAAATCTCCAGAAATCTCAGCAAATATTTTTTCACCCAAACTGGATGATACTTTCAGGTAATGATCAGTACACTAAGGCGACTAGGTTCCCCAAATTTTGTTCTTCCATGTTGAAGCGTTCGTTTCCAGTAACAGTTTGAATTTTTAGGTTTCACTCTGTTTTCTCCTATATTGATAGATGTATTTGGAACTCTAAATCCAACACGGTTTGTGCTAGCTTCTTGAAACTTGACACAATAAAGTAGTTTCACGTTCTATCTCTATGTTTTGTTTCCTCTTGATGTAGCCCTAAGCAGTGACTGGCGAGAAACACTTTCATGGAAAGGGGTTGCCAGGCTTCCCAAAATTACGAATCTCCAGAAATCTCAGCAAATATTTTTTCACCCAAACTGGATGATACTTTCAGGTAATGATCAGTACACTAAGGCGACTAGGTTCCCCAAATTTTGTTCTTCTATGTTGAAGCGTTCGTTTCCAGTAACAGTTTGAATTTTTAGGTTTCACTCTGTTTTCTCCTATATTGATAGATGTATTTGGAACTCTAAATCCAACATGGTTTGTGCTAGCTTCTTGAAACTTGACACAATAAAGTAGTTTCACGTTCTATCTCTACGTTTTGTTTCCTCTTAATGTAGCCCTAAGCAGTGACTGGCGAGAAACACTTTCATGGAAAGGGGTTGCCAGGCTGCCCAAAATTACGAATCTCCAGAAATCTCAGGAAATATTTTTTCACCCAAACTGGATGATACTTTCAGGTAATGATCAGTACACTAAGGCGACTTGGTTCCCCAAATTTCCTTCTTCTATGTTGAAGCGTTCGTTTCCTGTAACAGTTTGAATTTTTAGGTTTCACTCTGTTTTCTCCTATATTGATAGATGTATTTGGAACTCTAAATCCAACACGGTTTGTGCTAGCTTCTTGAAACTTGACACAATAAAGTAGTTTCACGTTCTATCTCTATGTTTTGTTTCCTCTTGATGTAGCCCTAAGCAGTGACTGGCGAGAAACACTTTCATGGAAAGGGGTTGCCAGGCTGCCCAAAATTACAAATCTCCAGAAATCTCAGCAAATATTTTTTCACCCAAACTGGATGATACTTTCAGGTAATGATAAGTACACTAAGGCGACTTGGTTCCCCAAATTTCGTTCTTCTATGTTGAAGCGTTCGTTTCCAGTAACAGTTTGAATTTTTAGGTTTCACTCTGTTTTCTCCTATATTGATAGATGTATTTGGAACTCTAAATCCAACACGGTTTGTGCTAGCTTCTTGAAACTTGACACAATAAAGTAGTTTCACGTTCTATCTCTATGTTTTGTTTCCTCTTGATGTAGCCCTAAGCAGTGACTGGCGAGAAACACTTTCATGGAAAGGGGTTGCCAGGCTGCCCAAAATTACGAATCTCCAGAAATCTCAGCAAATATTTTTTCACCCAAACTGGATGATACTTTCAGGTAATGATCAGTACACTAAGGCGACTTGGTTCCCCAAATTTCCTTCTTCTATGTTGAAGCGTTCGTTTCCTGTAACAGTTTGAATTTTTAGGTTTCACTCTGCTTTCTCCTATATTGATAGATGTATTTGGAACTCTAAATCCAACACGGTTTGTGCTAGCTTCTTGAAACTTGACACAATAAAGTAGTTTCACGTTCTATCTCTATGTTTTGTTTCCTCTTGATATAGCAATAAGCAGTGACTGGCGAGAAACACTTTCATGGAAAGGGGTTGCCAGGTTTCCCAAAATTACAAATCTCCAGAAATCTCAGCAAATATTTTTTCACCCAAACTGGATGATACTTTCAGGTAATGATAAGTACACTAAGGCGACTTGGTTCCCCAAATTTCCTTCTTCTATGTTGAAGCGTTCGTTTCCTGTAACAGTTTGAATTTTTAGGTTTCACTCTGTTTTCTCCTATATTGATAGATGTATTTGGAACTCTAAATCCAACACGGTTTGTGCTAGCTTCTTGAAACTTGACACAATAAAGTAGTTTCACGTTCTATCTCTATGTTTTGTTTCCTCTTGATGTAGCCCTAAGCAGTGACTGGCGAGAAACACTTTCATGGAAAGGGGTTGCCAGGCTGCCCAAAATTACGAATCTCCAGAAATCTCAGCAAATATTTTTTCACCCAAACTGGATGATACTTTCAGGTAATGATCAGTACACTAAGGCGACTTGGTTCCCCAAATTTCGTTCTTCTATGTTGAAGCGTTCGTTTCCAGTAACAGTTTGAATTTTTAGGTTTCACTCTGTTTTCTCCTGTATTGATAGATGTATTTGGAACTCTACATCCAACACGGTTTGTGCTAGCTTCTTGAAACTTGACACAATAACGTAGTTTCACGTTCTATCTCTATGTTTTGTTTCCTCTTGATGTAGCCCTAAGCAGTGACTGGCGAGAAACACTTTCATGGAAAGGGGTTACCAGGCTTCCCAAAATTACGAATCTCCAGAAATCTCAGGAAATATTTTTTCACCCAAACTGGATGATACTTTCAGGTAATGATCAGTACACTAAGGCGACTAGGTTCCCCAAATTTTTTTCTTCTATGTTGAAGCGTTCGTTTCCAGTAACAGTTTGAATTTTTAGGTTTCACTCTGTTTTCTCCTATATTGATAGATGTATTTGGAACTCTAAATCCAACACGGTTTGTGCTAGCTTCTTGAAACTTGACACAATAAAGTAGTTTCACGTTCTATCTCTATGTTTTGTTTCCTCTTGATATAGCCCTAAGCAGTGACTGGCGAGAAACACTTTCATGGAAAGGGGTTGCCAGGTTTCCCAAAATTACAAATCTCCAGAAATCTCAGCAAATATTTTTTCACCCAAACTGGATGATACTTTCAGGTAATGATAAGTACACTAAGGCAACTTGGTTCCCCAAATTTCGTTCTTCTATGTTGAAGCGTTCGTTTCCAGTAACAGTTTGAATTTTTAGGTTTCACTCTGTTTTCTCCTATATTGATATATGTATTTGGAACTCTAAATCCAACACGGTTTGTGCTAGCTTCTTGAAACTTGACACAATAAGGTAGTTTCACGTTCTATCTCTATGTTTTGTTTCCTCTTGATGTAGCCCTAAGCAGTGACTGGCGAGAAACACTTTCATGGAAAGGGGTTGCCAGGCTTCCCAAAATTACGAATCTCCAGAAATCTCAGCAAATATTTTTTCACCCAAACTGGATGATACTTTCAGGTAATGATAAGTACACTAAGGCGACTTGGTTCCCCAAATTTCCTTCTTCTATGTTGAAGCGTTCGTTTCCTGTAACAGTTTGAATTTTTAGGTTTCACTCTGTTTTCTCCTATATTGATAGATGTATTTGGAACTCTAAATCCAACACGGTTTGTGCTAGCTTCTTGAAACTTGGCACAATAAAGTAGTTTCAAGTTCTATCTCTATGTTTTGTTTCCTCTTGATATAGCAATAAGCAGTGACTGGCGAGAAACACTTTAATGGAAAGGGGTTGCCAGGTTTCCCAAAATTACAAATCTCCAGAAATCTCAGCAAATATTTTTTCACCCAAACTGGATGATACTTTCAGGTAATGATAAGTACACTAAGGCGACTTGGTTCCCCAAATTTCCTTCTTCTATGTTGAAGCGTTCGTTTCCTGTAACAGTTTGAATTTTTAGGTTTCACTCTGTTTTCTCCTATATTGATAGATGTATTTGGAACTCTAAATCCAACACGGTTTGTGCTAGCTTCTTGAAACTTGACACAATAAAGTAGTTTCACGTTCTATCTCTATGTTTTGTTTCCTCTTGATGTAGCCCTAAGCAGTGACTGGCGAGAAACACTTTCATGGAAAGGGGTTGCCAGGCTGCCCTAAATTACGAATCTCCAGAAATCTCAGCAAATATTTTTTCACCCAAACTGGATGATACTTTCAGGTAATGATCAGTACACTAAGGCGACTTGGTTCCCCAAATTTCGTTCTTCTATGTTGAAGCGTTCGTTTCCAGTAACAGTTTGAATTTTTAGGTTTCACTCTGTTTTCTCCTATATTGATAGACGTATTTGGAACTCTACATCCAACACGGTTTGTGCTAGCTTCTTGAAACTTGACACAATAAAGTAGTTTCACGTTCTATCTCTACGTTTTGTTTCCTCTTGATGTAGCCCTAAGCAGTGACTGGCGAGAAACACTTACATGGAAAGGGGTTGCCAGGCTGCCCAAAATTACGAATCTCCAGAAATCTCAGCAAATATTTTTTCACCCAAACTGGATGATACTTTCAGGTAATGATCAGTACACTAAGGCGACTTGGTTCCCCAAATTTCCTTCTTCTATGTTGAAGCGTTCGTTTCCAGTAACAGTTTGAATTTTTAGATTTCACTCTGTTTTCTCCTATATTGATAGATGTATTTGGAACTCTAAATCCAACACGGTTTGTGCTAGCTTCTTGAAACTTGACACAATAAAGTAGTTTCACGTTCTATCTCTATGTTTTCTTTCCTCTTGATGTAGCCCTAAGCAGTGACTGGCGAGAAACACTTTCATGGAAAGGGGTTACCAGGCTTCCCAAAATTACGAATCTCCAGAAATCTCAGGAAATATTTTTTCACCCAAACTGGATGATACTTTCAGGTAATGATCAGTACACTAAGGCGACTAGGTTCCCCAAATTTTTTTCTTCTATGTTGAAGCGTTCGTTTCCAGTAACAGTTTGAATTTTATGTTTCACTCTGTTTTCTCCTATATTGATAGATGTATTTGGAACTCTAAATCCAACACGGTTTGTGCTAGCTTCTTGAAACTTGACACAATAAAGTAGTTTCACGTTCTATCTCTATGTTTTGTTTCCTCTTGATATAGCCCTAAGCAGTGACTGGCGAGAAACACTTTCATGGAAAGGGGTTGCCAGGCTGCCCAAAATTACGAATCTCCAGAAATCTCAGCAAATATTTTTTCACCCAAACTGGATGATACTTTCAGGTAATGATCAGTACACTAAGGCGACTTGGTTCCCCAAATTTCGTTCTTCTATGTTGAAGCGTTCGTTTCCAGTAACAGTTTGAATTTTTAGGTTTCACTCTGTTTTCTCCTATATTGATAGACGTATTTGGAACTCTACATCCAACACGGTTTGTGCTAGCTTCTTGAAACTTGACACAATAAAGTAGTTTCACGATCTATCTCTACGTTTTGTTTCCTCTTAATGTAGCCCTAAGCAGTGACTGGCGAGAAACACTTTCATGGAAAGGGGTTGCCAGGCTGCCCAAAATTACGAATCTCCAGAAATCTCAGGAAATATTTTTTCACCCAAACTGGATGATACTTTCAGGTAATGATCAGTACACTAAGGCGACTTGGTTCCCCAAATTTCCTTCTTCTATGTTGAAGCGTTCGTTTCCTGTAACAGTTTGAATTTTTAGGTTTCACTCTGTTTTCTCCTATATTGATAGATGTATTTGGAACTCTAAATCCAACACGGTTTGTGCTAGCTTCTTGAAACTTGACACAATAAAGTAGTTTCACGTTCTATCTCTATGTTTTGTTTCCTCTTGATGTAGCCCTAAGCAGTGACTGGCGAGAAACACTTTCATGGAAAGGGGTTGCCAGGCTGCCCAAAATTACAAATCTCCAGAAATCTCAGCAAATATTTTTTCACCCAAACTGGATGATACTTTCAGGTAATGATAAGTACACTAAGGCGACTTGGTTCCCCAAATTTCGTTCTTCTATGTTGAAGCGTTCGTTTCCAGTAACAGTTTGAATTTTTAGGTTTCACTCTGTTTTCTCCTATATTGATAGATGTATTTGGAACTCTAAATCCAACACGGTTTGTGCTAGCTTCTTGAAACTTGACACAATAAAGTAGTTTCACGTTCTATCTCTATGTTTTGTTTCCTCTTGATATAGCAATAAGCAGTGACTGGCGAGAAACACTTTCATGGAAAGGGGTTGCCAGGTTTCCCAAAATTACAAATCTCCAGAAATCTCAGCAAATATTTTTTCACCCAAACTGGATGATACTTTCAGGTAATGATAAGTACACTAAGGCGACTTGGTTCCCCAAATTTCCTTCTTCTATGTTGAAGCGTTCGTTTCCTGTAACAGTTTGAATTTTTAGGTTTCACTCTGTTTTCTCCTATATTGATAGATGTATTTGGAACTCTAAATCCAACACAGTTTGTGCTAGCTTCTTGAAACTTGACACAATAAAGTAGTTTCACGTTCTATCTCTATGTTTTGTTTCCTCTTGATGTAGCCCTAAGCAGTGACTGGCGAGAAACACTTTCATGGAAAGGGGTTGCCAGGCTGCCCAAAATTACGAATCTCCAGAAATCTCAGCAAATATTTTTTCACCCAAACTGGATGATACTTTCAGGTAATGATCAGTACACTAAGGCGACTTGGTTCCCCAAATTTCGTTCTTCTATGTTGAAGCGTTCGTTTCCAGTAACAGTTTGAATTTTTAGGTTTCACTCTGTTTTCTCCTGTATTGATAGATGTATTTGGAACTCTACATCCAACACGGTTTGTGCTAGCTTCTTGAAACTTGACACAATAACGTAGTTTCACGTTCTATCTCTATGTTTTGTTTCCTCTTGATGTAGCCCTAAGCAGTGACTGGCGAGAAACACTTTCATGGAAAGGGGTTACCAGGCTTCCCAAAATTACGAATCTCCAGAAATCTCAGGAAATATTTTTTCACCCAAACTGGATGATACTTTCAGGTAATGATCAGTACACTAAGGCGACTAGGTTCCCCAAATTTTTTTCTTCTATGTTGAAGCGTTCGTTTCCAGTAACAGTTTGAATTTTTAGGTTTCACTCTGTTTTCTCCTATATTGATAGATGTATTTGGAACTCTAAATCCAACACGGTTTGTGCTAGCTTCTTGAAACTTGACACAATAAAGTAGTTTCACGTTCTATCTCTATGTTTTGTTTCCTCTTGATATAGCCCTAAGCAGTGACTGGCGAGAAACACTTTCATGGAAAGGGGTTGCCAGGTTTCCCAAAATTACAAATCTCCAGAAATCTCAGCAAATATTTTTTCACCCAAACTGGATGATACTTTCAGGTAATGATAAGTACACTAAGGCAACTTGGTTCCCCAAATTTCGTTCTTCTATGTTGAAGCGTTCGTTTCCAGTAACAGTTTGAATTTTTAGGTTTCACTCTGTTTTCTCCTATATTGATATATGTATTTGGAACTCTAAATCCAACACGGTTTGTGCTAGCTTCTTGAAACTTGACACAATAAAGTAGTTTCACGTTCTATCTCTATGTTTTGTTTCCTCTTGATGTAGCCCTAAGCAGTGACTGGCGAGAAACACTTTCATGGAAAGGGGTTGCCAGGCTTCCCAAAATTACGAATCTCCAGAAATCTCAGCAAATATTTTTTCACCCAAACTGGATGATACTTTCAGGTAATGATAAGTACACTAAGGCGACTTGGTTCCCCAAATTTCCTTCTTCTATGTTGAAGCGTTCGTTTCCTGTAACAGTTTGAATTTTTAGGTTTCACTCTGTTTTCTCCTATATTGATAGATGTATTTGGAACTCTAAATCCAACACGGTTTGTGCTAGCTTCTTGAAACTTGGCACAATAAAGTAGTTTCAAGTTCTATCTCTATGTTTTGTTTCCTCTTGATATAGCAATAAGCAGTGACTGGCGAGAAACACTTTAATGGAAAGGGGTTGCCAGGTTTCCCAAAATTACAAATCTCCAGAAATCTCAGCAAATATTTTTTCACCCAAACTGGATGATACTTTCAGGTAATGATAAGTACACTAAGGCGACTTGGTTCCCCAAATTTCCTTCTTCTATGTTGAAGCGTTCGTTTCCTGTAACAGTTTGAATTTTTAGGTTTCACTCTGTTTTCTCCTATATTGATAGATGTATTTGGAACTCTAAATCCAACACGGTTTGTGCTAGCTTCTTGAAACTTGACACAATAAAGTAGTTTCACGTTCTATCTCTATGTTTTGTTTCCTCTTGATGTAGCCCTAAGCAGTGACTGGCGAGAAACACTTTCATGGAAAGGGGTTGCCAGGCTGCCCAAAATTACGAATCTCCAGAAATCTCAGCAAATATTTTTTCACCCAAACTGGATGATACTTTCAGGTAATGATCAGTACACTAAGGCGACTTGGTTCCCCAAATTTCGTTCTTCTATGTTGAAGCGTTCGTTTCCAGTAACAGTTTGAATTTTTAGGTTTCACTCTGTTTTCTCCTATATTGATAGACGTATTTGGAACTCTACATCCAACACGGTTTGTGCTAGCTTCTTGAAACTTGACACAATAAAGTAGTTTCACGTTCTATCTCTATGTTTTGTTTCCTCTTGATGTAGCCCTAAGCAGTGACTGGCGAGAAACACTTACATGGAAAGGGGTTGCCAGGCTGCCCAAAATTACGAATCTCCAGAAATCTCAGCAAATATTTTTTCACCCAAACTGGATGATACTTTCAGGTAATGATCAGTACACTAAGGCGACTAGGTTCCCCAAATTTTGTTCTTCTATGTTGAAGCGTTCGTTTCCAGTAACAGTTTGAATTTTTAGGTTTCACTCTGTTTTCTCCTATATTGATAGATGTATTTGGAACTCTAAATCCAACACGGTTTGTGCTAGCTTCTTGAAACTTGACACAATAAAGTAGTTTCACGTTCTATCTCTACGTTTTGTTTCCTCTTAATGTAGCCCTAAGCAGTGACTGGCGAGAAACACTTTCATGGAAAGGGGTTGCCAGGCTGCCCAAAATTACGAATCTACAGAAATCTCAGCAAATATTTTTTCACCCAAACTTGATGATACTTTCAGGTAATGATCAGTACACTAAGGCGACTTGGTTCCCCAAATTTCCTTCTTCTATGTTGAAGCGTTCGTTTCCAGTAACAGTTTGAATTTTTAGATTTCACTCTGTTTTCTCCTATATTGATAGATGTATTTGGAACTCTAAATCCAACACGGTTTGTGCTAGCTTCTTGAAACTTGACACAATAAAGTAGTTTCACGTTCTATCTCTATGTTTTGTTTCCTCTTGATGTAGCCCTAAGCAGTGACTGGCGAGAAACACTTTCATGGAAAGGGGTTACCAGGCTTCCCAAAATTACGAATCTCCAGAAATCTCAGGAAATATTTTTTCACCCAAACTGGATGATACTTTCAGGTAATGATCAGTACACTAAGGCGACTAGGTTCCCCAAATTTTTTTCTTCTATGTTGAAGCGTTCGTTTCCAGTAACAGTTTGAATTTTATGTTTCACTCTGTTTTCTCCTATATTGATAGATGTATTTGGAACTCTAAATCCAACACGGTTTGTGCTAGCTTCTTGAAACTTGACACAATAAAGTAGTTTCACGTTCTATCTCTATGTTTTGTTTCCTCTTGATATAGCCCTAAGCAGTGACTGGCGAGAAACACTTTCATGGAAAGGGGTTGCCAGGTTTCCCAAAATTACAAATCTCCAGAAATCTCAGCAAATATTTTTTCACCCAAACTGGATGATACTTTCAGGTAATGATCAGTACACTAAGGCGACTTGGTTCCCCAAATTTCGTTCTTCTATGTTGAAGCGTTCGTTTCCAGTAACAGTTTGAATTTTTAGGTTTCACTCTGTTTTCTCCTATATTGATATATGTATTTGGAACTCTAAATCCAACACGGTTTGTGCTAGCTTCTTGAAACTTGACACAATAAAGTAGTTTCACGTTCTATCTCTATGTTTTGTTTCCTCTTGATGTAGCCCTAAGCAGTGACTGGCGAGAAACACTTTCATGGAAAGGGATTGCCAGGCTGCCCAAAATTACGAATCTCCAGAAATCTCAGCAAATATTTTTTCACCCAAACTGGATGATACTTTCAGGTAATGATAAGTACACTAAGGCGACTTGGTTCCCCAAATTTCCTTCTTCTATGTTGAAGCGTTCGTTTCCTGTAACAGTTTGAATTTTTAGGTTTCACTCTGTTTTCTCCTATATTGATAGACGTATTTGGAACTCTACATCCAACACGGTTTGTGCTAGCTTCTTGAAACTTGACACAATAAAGTAGTTTCACGTTCTATCTCTATGTTTTGTTTCCTCTTGATATAGCAATAAGCAGTGACTGGCGAGAAACACTTTCATGGAAAGGGGTTGCCAGGTTTCCCAAAATTACAAATCTCCAGAAATCTCAGCAAATATTTTTTCACCCAAACTGGATGATACTTTCAGGTAATGATCAGTACACTAAGGCGACTTGGTTCCCCAAATTTCCTTCTTCTATGTTGAAGCGTTCGTTTCCTGTAACAGTTTGAATTTTTAGGTTTCACTCTGTTTTCTCCTATATTGATAGATGTATTTGGAACTCTAAATCCAACACGGTTTGTGCTAGCTTCTTGAAACTTGACACAATAAAGTAGTTTCACGTTCTATCTCTATGTTTTGTTTCCTCTTGATGTAGCCCTAAGCAGTGACTGGCGAGAAACACTTTCATGGAAAGGGGTTGCCAGGCTGCCCAAAATTACGAATCTCCAGAAATCTCAGCAAATATTTTTTCACCCAAACTGGATGATACTTTCAGGTAATGATCAGTACACTAAGGCGACTTGGTTCCCCAAATTTCCTTCTTCTATGTTGAAGCGTTCGTTTCCTGTAACAGTTTGAATTTTTAGGTTTCACTCTGCTTTCTCCTATATTGATAGATGTATTTGGAACTCTAAATCCAACACGGTTTGTGCTAGCTTCTTGAAAGTTGACACAATAAAGTAGTTTCACGTTCTATCTCTATGTTTTGTTTCCTCTTGATATAGCCCTAAGCAGTGACTGGCGAGAAACACTTTCATGGAAAGGGGTTGCCAGGTTTCCCAAAATTACAAATCTCCAGAAATCTCAGCAAATATTTTTTCACCCAAACTGGATGATACTTTCAGGTAATGATAAGTACACTAAGGCAACTTGGTTCCCCAAATTTCGTTCTTCTATGTTGAAGCGTTCGTTTCCAGTAACAGTTTGAATTTTTAGGTTTCACTCTGTTTTCTCCTATATTGATAGATGTATTTGGAACTCTAAATCCAACACGGTTTGTGCTAGCTTCTTGAAACTTGACACAATAAAGTAGTTTCACGTTCTATCTCTATGTTTTGTTTCCTCTTGATGTAGCCCTAAGCAGTGACTGGCGAGAAACACTTTCATGGAAAGGGGTTGCCAGGCTTCCCAAAATTACGAATCTCCAGAAATCTCAGCAAATATTTTTTCACCCAAACTGGATGATACTTTCAGGTAATGATAAGTACACTAAGGCGACTTGGTTCCCCAAATTTCCTTCTTCTATGTTGAAGCGTTCGTTTCCTGTAACAGTTTGAATTTTTAGGTTTCACTCTGTTTTCTCCTATATTGATAGATGTATTTGGAACTCTAAATCCAACACGGTTTGTGCTAGCTTCTTGAAACTTGGCACAATAAAGTAGTTTCAAGTTCTATCTCTATGTTTTGTTTCCTCTTGATATAGCAATAAGCAGTGACTGGCGAGAAACACTTTAATGGAAAGGGGTTGCCAGGTTTCCCAAAATTACAAATCTCCAGAAATCTCAGCAAATATTTTTTCACCCAAACTGGATGATACTTTCAGGTAATGATAAGTACACTAAGGCGACTTGGTTCCCCAAATTTCCTTCTTCTATGTTGAAGCGTTCGTTTCCTGTAACAGTTTGAATTTTTAGGTTTCACTCTGTTTTCTCCTATATTGATAGATGTATTTGGAACTCTAAATCCAACACGGTTTGTGCTAGCTTCTTGAAACTTGACACAATAAAGTAGTTTCACGTTCTATCTCTATGTTTTGTTTCCTCTTGATGTAGCCCTAAGCAGTGACTGGCGAGAAACACTTTCATGGAAAGGGGTTGCCAGGCTGCCCAAAATTACGAATCTCCAGAAATCTCAGCAAATATTTTTTCACCCAAACTGGATGATACTTTCAGGTAATGATCAGTACACTAAGGCGACTTGGTTCCCCAAATTTCGTTCTTCTATGTTGAAGCGTTCGTTTCCAGTAACAGTTTGAATTTTTAGGTTTCACTCTGTTTTCTCCTATATTGATAGACGTATTTGGAACTCTACATCCAACACGGTTTGTGCTAGCTTCTTGAAACTTGACACAATAAAGTAGTTTCACGTTCTATCTCTATGTTTTGTTTCCTCTTGATGTAGCCCTAAGCAGTGACTGGCGAGAAACACTTACATGGAAAGGGGTTGCCAGGCTGCCCAAAATTACGAATCTCCAGAAATCTCAGCAAATATTTTTTCACCCAAACTGGATGATACTTTCAGGTAATGATCAGTACACTAAGGCGACTAGGTTCCCCAAATTTTGTTCTTCTATGTTGAAGCGTTCGTTTCCAGTAACAGTTTGAATTTTTAGGTTTCACTCTGTTTTCTCCTATATTGATAGATGTATTTGGAACTCTAAATCCAACACGGTTTGTGCTAGCTTCTTGAAACTTGACACAATAAAGTAGTTTCACGTTCTATCTCTACGTTTTGTTTCCTCTTAATGTAGCCCTAAGCAGTGACTGGCGAGAAACACTTTCATGGAAAGGGGTTGCCAGGCTGCCCAAAATTACGAATCTCCAGAAATCTCAGCAAATATTTTTTCACCCAAACTTGATGATACTTTCAGGTAATGATCAGTACACTAAGGCGACTTGGTTCCCCAAATTTCCTTCTTCTATGTTGAAGCGTTCGTTTCCAGTAACAGTTTGAATTTTTAGATTTCACTCTGTTTTCTCCTATATTGATAGATGTATTTGGAACTCTAAATCCAACACGGTTTGTGCTAGCTTCTTGAAACTTGACACAATAAAGTAGTTTCACGTTCTATCTCTATGTTTTGTTTCCTCTTGATGTAGCCCTAAGCAGTGACTGGCGAGAAACACTTTCATGGAAAGGGGTTACCAGGCTTCCCAAAATTACGAATCTCCAGAAATCTCAGGAAATATTTTTTCACCCAAACTGGATGATACTTTCAGGTAATGATCAGTACACTAAGGCGACTAGGTTCCCCAAATTTTTTTCTTCTAAGTTGAAGCGTTCGTTTCCAGTAACAGTTTGAATTTTATGTTTCACTCTGTTTTCTCCTATATTGATAGATGTATTTGGAACTCTAAATCCAACACGGTTTGTGCTAGCTTCTTGAAACTTGACACAATAAAGTAGTTTCACGTTCTATCTCTATGTTTTGTTTCCTCTTGATATAGCCCTAAGCAGTGACTGGCGAGAAACACTTTCATGGAAAGGGGTTGCCAGGTTTCCCAAAATTACAAATCTCCAGAAATCTCAGCAAATATTTTTTCACCCAAACTGGATGATACTTTCAGGTAATGATCAGTACACTAAGGCGACTTGGTTCCCCAAATTTCGTTCTTCTATGTTGAAGCGTTCGTTTCCAGTAACAGTTTGAATTTTTAGGTTTCACTCTGTTTTCTCCTATATTGATATATGTATTTGGAACTCTAAATCCAACACGGTTTGTGCTAGCTTCTTGAAACTTGACACAATAAAGTAGTTTCACATTCTATCTCTATGTTTTGTTTCCTCTTGATGTAGCCCTAAGCAGTGACTGGCGAGAAACACTTTCATGGAAAGGGATTGCCAGGCTGCTCAAAATTACGAATCTCCAGAAATCTCAGCAAATATTTTTTCACCCAAACTGGATGATACTTTCAGGTAATGATAAGTACACTAAGGCGACTTGGTTCCCCAAATTTCCTTCTTCTATGTTGAAGCGTTCGTTTCCTGTAACAGTTTGAATTTTTAGGTTTCACTCTGTTTTCTCCTATATTGATAGACGTATTTGGAACTCTACATCCAACACGGTTTGTGCTAGCTTCTTGAAACTTGACACAATAAAGTAGTTTCACGTTCTATCTCTATGTTTTGTTTCCTCTTGATATAGCAATAAGCAGTGACTGGCGAGAAACACTTTCATGGAAAGGGGTTGCCAGGTTTCCCAAAATTACAAATCTCCAGAAATCTCAGCAAATATTTTTTCACCCAAACTGGATGATACTTTCAGGTAATGATCAGTACACTAAGGCGACTTGGTTCCCCAAATTTCGTTCTTCTATGTTGAAGCGTTCGTTTCCAGTAACAGTTTGAATTTTTAGGTTTCACTCTGTTTTCTCCTATATTGATAGATGTATTTGGAACTCTAAATCCAACACGGTTTGTGCTAGCTTCTTGAAACTTGACACAATAAAGTAGTTTCACGTTCTATCTCTATGTTTTGTTTCCTCTTGATGTAGCCCTAAGCAGTGACTGGCGAGAAACACTTTCATGGAAAGGGGTTGCCAGGCTGCCCAAAATTACGAATCTCCAGAAATCTCAGCAAATATTTTTTCACCCAAACTGGATGATACTTTCAGGTAATGATCAGTACACTAAGGCGACTTGGTTCCCCAAATTTCGTTCTTCTATGTTGAAGCGTTCGTTTCCAGTAACAGTTTGAATTTTTAGGTTTCACTCTGTTTTCTCCTATATTGATAGACGTATTTGGAACTCTACATCCAACACGGTTTGTGCTAGCTTCTTGAAACTTGACACAATAAAGTAGTTTCACGTTCTATCTCTACGTTTTGTTTCCTCTTAATGTAGCCCTAAGCAGTGACTGGCGAGAAACACTTTCATGGAAAGGGGTTGCCAGGCTGCCCAAAAATTACGAATCTCCAGAAATCTCAGGAAATATTTTTTCACCCAAACTGGATGATACTTTCAGGTAATGATCAGTACACTAAGGCGACTTGGTTCCCCAAATTTCCTTCTTCTATGTTGAAGCGTTCGTTTCCTGTAACAGTTTGAATTTTTAGGTTTCACTCTGTTTTCTCCTATATTGATAGATGTATTTGGAACTCTAAATCCAACACGGTTTGTGCTAGCTTCTTGAAACTTGACACAATAAAGTAGTTTCACGTTCTATCTCTATGTTTTGTTTCCTCTTGATGTAGCCCTAAGCAGTGACTGGCGAGAAACACTTTCATGGAAAGGGGTTGCCAGGCTGCCCAAAATTACAAATCTCCAGAAATCTCAGCAAATATTTTTTCACCCAAACTGGATGATACTTTCAGGTAATGATAAGTACACTAAGGCGACTTGGTTCCCCAAATTTCGTTCTTCTATGTTGAAGCGTTCGTTTCCAGTAACAGTTTGAATTTTTAGGTTTCACTCTGTTTTCTCCTATATTGATAGATGTATTTGGAACTCTAAATCCAACACGGTTTGTGCTAGCTTCTTGAAACTTGACACAATAAAGTAGTTTCACGTTCTATCTCTATGTTTTGTTTCCTCTTGATGTAGCCCTAAGCAGTGACTGGCGAGAAACACTTTCATGGAAAGGGGTTGCCAGGCTGCCCAAAATTACGAATCTCCAGAAATCTCAGCAAATATTTTTTCACCCAAACTGGATGATACTTTCAGGTAATGATCAGTACACTAAGGCGACTTGGTTCCCCAAATTTCCTTCTTCTATGTTGAAGCGTTCGTTTCCTGTAACAGTTTGAATTTTTAGGTTTCACTCTGCTTTCTCCTATATTGATAGATGTATTTGGAACTCTAAATCCAACACGGTTTGTGCTAGCTTCTTGAAACTTGACACAATAAAGTAGTTTCACGTTCTATCTCTATGTTTTGTTTCCTCTTGATATAGCAATAAGCAGTGACTGGCGAGAAACACTTTCATGGAAAGGGGTTGCCAGGTTTCCCAAAATTACAAATCTCCAGAAATCTCAGCAAATATTTTTTCACCCAAACTGGATGATACTTTCAGGTAATGATAAGTACACTAAGGCGACTTGGTTCCCCAAATTTCCTTCTTCTATGTTGAAGCGTTCGTTTCCTGTAACAGTTTGAATTTTTAGGTTTCACTCTGTTTTCTCCTATATTGATAGATGTATTTGGAACTCTAAATCCAACACGGTTTGTGCTAGCTTCTTGAAACTTGACACAATAAAGTAGTTTCACGTTCTATCTCTATGTTTTGTTTCCTCTTGATGTAGCCCTAAGCAGTGACTGGCGAGAAACACTTTCATGGAAAGGGGTTGCCAGGCTGCCCAAAATTACGAATCTCCAGAAATCTCAGCAAATATTTTTTCACCCAAACTGGATGATACTTTCAGGTAATGATCAGTACACTAAGGCGACTTGGTTCCCCAAATTTCGTTCTTCTATGTTGAAGCGTTCGTTTCCAGTAACAGTTTGAATTTTTAGGTTTCACTCTGTTTTCTCCTGTATTGATAGATGTATTTGGAACTCTACATCCAACACGGTTTGTGCTAGCTTCTTGAAACTTGACACAATAACGTAGTTTCACGTTCTATCTCTATGTTTTGTTTCCTCTTGATGTAGCCCTAAGCAGTGACTGGCGAGAAACACTTTCATGGAAAGGGGTTACCAGGCTTCCCAAAATTACGAATCTCCAGAAATCTCAGGAAATATTTTTTCACCCAAACTGGATGATACTTTCAGGTAATGATCAGTACACTAAGGCGACTAGGTTCCCCAAATTTTTTTCTTCTATGTTGAAGCGTTCGTTTCCAGTAACAGTTTGAATTTTTAGGTTTCACTCTGTTTTCTCCTATATTGATAGATGTATTTGGAACTCTAAATCCAACACGGTTTGTGCTAGCTTCTTGAAACTTGACACAATAAAGTAGTTTCACGTTCTATCTCTATGTTTTGTTTCCTCTTGATATAGCCCTAAGCAGTGACTGGCGAGAAACACTTTCATGGAAAGGGGTTGCCAGGTTTCCCAAAATTACAAATCTCCAGAAATCTCAGCAAATATTTTTTCACCCAAACTGGATGATACTTTCAGGTAATGATAAGTACACTAAGGCAACTTGGTTCCCCAAATTTCGTTCTTCTATGTTGAAGCGTTCGTTTCCAGTAACAGTTTGAATTTTTAGGTTTCACTCTGTTTTCTCCTATATTGATATATGTATTTGGAACTCTAAATCCAACACGGTTTGTGCTAGCTTCTTGAAACTTGACACAATAAAGTAGTTTCACGTTCTATCTCTATGTTTTGTTTCCTCTTGATGTAGCCCTAAGCAGTGACTGGCGAGAAACACTTTCATGGAAAGGGGTTGCCAGGCTTCCCAAAATTACGAATCTCCAGAAATCTCAGCAAATATTTTTTCACCCAAACTGGATGATACTTTCAGGTAATGATAAGTACACTAAGGCGACTTGGTTCCCCAAATTTCCTTCTTCTATGTTGAAGCGTTCGTTTCCTGTAACAGTTTGAATTTTTAGGTTTCACTCTGTTTTCTCCTATATTGATAGATGTATTTGGAACTCTAAATCCAACACGGTTTGTGCTAGCTTCTTGAAACTTGGCACAATAAAGTAGTTTCAAGTTCTATCTCTATGTTTTGTTTCCTCTTGATATAGCAATAAGCAGTGACTGGCGAGAAACACTTTAATGGAAAGGGGTTGCCAGGTTTCCCAAAATTACAAATCTCCAGAAATCTCAGCAAATATTTTTTCACCCAAACTGGATGATACTTTCAGGTAATGATAAGTACACTAAGGCGACTTGGTTCCCCAAATTTCCTTCTTCTATGTTGAAGCGTTCGTTTCCTGTAACAGTTTGAATTTTTAGGTTTCACTCTGTTTTCTCCTATATTGATAGACGTATTTGGAACTCTACATCCAACACGGTTTGTGCTAGCTTCTTGAAACTTGACACAATAAAGTAGTTTCACGTTCTATCTCTATGTTTTGTTTCCTCTTGATATAGCAATAAGCAGTGACTGGCGAGAAACACTTTCATGGAAAGGGGTTGCCAGGTTTCCAAAAAATTACAAATCTCCAGAAATCTCAGCAAATATTTTTTCACCCAAACTGGATGATACTTTCAGGTAATGATCAGTACACTAAGGCGACTTGGTTCCCCAAATTTCCTTCTTCTATATTGAAGCGTTCGTTTCCTGTAACAGTTTGAATTTTTAGGTTTCACTCTGTTTTCTCCTATATTGATAGATGTATTTGGAACTCTAAATCCAACACGGTTTGTGCTAGCTTCTTGAAACTTGACACAATAAAGTAGTTTCACGTTCTATCTCTATGTTTTGTTTCCTCTTGATGTAGCCCTAAGCAGTGACTGGCGAGAAACACTTTCATGGAAAGGGGTTGCAAGGCTTCCCAAAATTACAAATCTCCAGAAATCTCAGCAAATATTTTTTCACCCAAACTGGATGATACTTTCAGGTAATGATCAGTACACTAAGGCGACTTGGTTCCCCAAATTTCGTTCTTCTATGTTGAAGCGTTCGTTTCCAGTAACAGTTTGAATTTTTAGGTTTCACTCTGTTTTCTCCTATATTGATAGATGTATTTGGAACTCTAAATCCAACACGGTTTGTGCTAGCTTCTTGAAACTTGACACAATAAAGTAGTTTCACGTTCTATCTCTACGTTTTGTTTCCTCTTAATGTAGCCCTAAGCAGTGACTGGCGAGAAACACTTTCATGGAAAGGGGTTGCCAGGCTGCCCAAAATTACGAATCTCCAGAAATCTCAGCAAATATTTTTTCACCCAAACTGGATGATACTTTCAGGTAATGATCAGTACACTAAGGCGACTTGGATCCCCAAATTTCCTTCTTCTGTGTTGAAGCGTTCGTTTCCTGTAACAGTTTGAATTTTTAGGTTTCACTCTGTTTTCTCCTATATTGATAGATGTATTTGGAACTCTAAATCCAACACGGTTTGTGCTAGCTTCTTGAAACTTGACACAATAAAGTAGTTTCACGTTCTATCTCTATGTTTTGTTTCCTCTTGATATAGCCCTAAGCAGTGACTGGTGAGAAACACTTTCATGGAAAGGGGTTGCCAGGTTTCCCAAAATTACAAATCTCCAGAAATCTCAGCAAATATTTTTTCACCCAAACTGGATGATACTTTCAGGTAATGATAAGTACACTAAGGCGACTTGGTTCCCCAAATTTCGTTCTTCTATGTTGAAGCGTTCGTTTCCAGTAACAGTTTGAATTTTTAGGTTTCACTCTGTTTTCTCCTATATTGATAGATGTATTTGGAACTCTAAATCCAACACGGTTTGTGCTAGCTTCTTGAAACTTGACACAATAAAGTAGTTTCACGTTCTATCTCTATGTTTTGTTTCCTCTTGATGTAGCCCTATGCAGTGACTGGCGAGAAACACTTTCATGGAAAGGGGTTACCAGGCTTCCCAAAATTACGAATCTCCAGAAATCTCAGGAAATATTTTTTCACCCAAACTGGATGATACTTTCAGGTAATGATCAGTACACTAAGGCGACTAGGTTCCCCAAATTTGGTTCTTCTATGTTGAAGCGTTCGTTTCCAGTAACAGTTTGAATTTTTAGGTTTCACTCTGTTTTCTCCTATATTGATAGATGTATTTGGAACTCTAAATCCAACACGGTTTGTGCTAGCTTCTTGAAACTTGACACAATAAAGTAGTTTCACGTTCTATCTCTATGTTTTGTTTCCTCTTGATATAGCCCTAAGCAGTGACTGGCGAGAAACACTTTCATGGAAAGGGGTTGCCAGGTTTCCCAAAATTACAAATCTCCAGAAATCTCAGCAAATATTTTTTCACCCAAACTGGATGATACTTTCAGGTAATGATCAGTACACTAAGGCGACTTGGTTCCCCAAATTTCCTTCTTCTATGTTGAAGCGTTCGTTTCCTGTAACAGTTTGAATTTTTAGGTTTCACTCTGTTTTCTCCTATATTGATAGATGTATTTGGAACTCTAAATCCAACACGGTTTGTGCTAGCTTCTTGAAACTTGACACAATAAAGTAGTTTCACGTTCTATCTCTATGTTTTGTTTCCTCTTGATATAGCAATAAGCAGTGACTGGCGAGAAACACTTTCATGGAAAGGGGTTGCCAGGTTTCCCAAAATTACAAATCTCCAGAAATCTCAGCAAATATTTTTTCACCCAAACTGGATGATACTTTCAGGTAATGATCAGTACACTAAGGCGACTTGGTTCCCCAAATTTCGTTCTTCTATGTTGAAGCGTTCGTTTCCAGTACCAGTTTGAATTTTTAGGTTTCACTCTGTTTTCTCCTATATTGATAGACGTATTTGGAACTCTAAATCCAACACGGTTTGTGCTAGCTTCTTGAAACTTGACACAATAAAGTAGTTTCACGTTCTATCTCTATGTTTTGTTTCCTCTTGATGTAGCCCTAAGCAGTGACTGGCGAGAAACACTTTCATGGAAAGGGGTTGCCAGGTTTCCCAAAATTACAAATCTCCAGAAATCTCAGCAAATATTTTTTCACCCAAACTGGATGATACTTTCAGGTAATGTGATCAGTACACTAAGGCGACTAGGTTCCCCAAATTTTGTTCTTCTATGTTGAAGCGTTCGTTTCCAGTAACAGTTTGAATTTTTAGGTTTCACTCTGTTTTCTCCTATATTCATAGATTTATTTGGAACTCTAAATCCAACACGGTTTGTGCTAGCTTCTTGAAACTTGACACAATAAAGTAGTTTCACGTTCTATCTCTACATTTTGTTTCCTCTTAATGTAGCCCTAAGCAGTGACTGGCGAGAAACACTTTCATGGAAAGGGGTTGCCAGGCTGCCCAAAATTACGAATCTCCAGAAATCTCAGCAAATATTTTTTCACCCAAACTGGATGATACTTTCAGGTAATGATCAGTACACTAAGGCGATTTGGTTCCCCAAATTTCGTTCTTCTATGTTGAAGCGTTCGTTTCCAGTAACAGTTTGAATTTTTAGGTTTCACTCTGTTTTCTCCTATACTGATAGACGTATTTGGAACTCTACATCCAAAACGGTTTGTGCTAGCTTCTTGAAACTTGACACAATAAAGTAGTTTCACGTTCTATCTCTATGTTTTGTTTCCTCTTGATGTAGCCCTAAGCAGTGACTGGCGAGAAACACTTTCATGGAAAGGGGTTGCCAGGCTTCCCAAAATTACAAATCTCCAGAAATCTCAGCAAATATTTTTTCACCCAAACTGGATGATACTTTCAGGTAATGATCAGTACACTAAGGCGACTAGGTTCCCCAAATTTTGTTCTTCTATGTTGAAGAGTTCGTTTCCAGTAACAGTTTGAATTTTTAGGTTTCACTCTGTTTTCTCCTATATTGATAGATGTATTTGGAACTCTAAATCCAACACGGTTTGTGCTAGCTTCTTGAAACTTGACACAATAAAGTAGTTTCACGTTCTATCTCTACGTTTTGTTTCCTCTTGATGTAGCCCTAAGCAGTGACTGGCGAGAAACACTTTCATGGAAAGGGGTTGCCAGGCTGCCCAAAATTACGAATCTCCAGAAATCTCAGCAAATATTTTTTCACCCAAAATGGATGACACTTTCAGGTAATGATCAGTACACTAAGGCGACTTGGTTCCCCAAATTTCCTTCTTCTATGTTGAAGCGTTCGTTTCCTGTAACAGTTTGAATTTTTAGGTTTCACTCTGTTTTCTCCTATATTGATAGATGTATTTGGAACTCTAAATCCAACACGGTTTGTGCTAGCTTCTTGAAACTTGACACAATAAAGTAGTTTCACGTTCTATCTCTATGTTTTGTTTCCTCTTGATATAGCCCTAAGCAGTGACTGGCGAGAAACACTTTCATGGAAAGGGGTTGCCAGGTTTCCCAAAATTACAAAACTCCAGAAATCTCAGCAAATATTTTTTCACCCAAACTGGATGATACTTTCAGGTAATGATAAGTACACTAAGGCGACTTGGTTCCCCAAATTTCGTTCTTCTATGTTGAAGCGTTCGTTTCCAGTAACAGTTTGAATTTTTAGGTTTCACTCTGTTTTCTCCTATATTGATAGATGTATTTGGAACTCTAAATCCAACACGGTTTGTGCTAGCTTCTTGAAACTTGACACAATAAAGTAGTTTCACGTTCTATCTCTATGTTTTGTTTCCTCTTGATGTAGCCCTAAGCAGTGACTGGCGAGAAACACTTTCATGGAAAGGGGTTGCCAGGTTTCCCAAAATTACAAATCTCCAGAAATCTCAGCAAATATTTTTTCACCCAAACTGGATGATACTTTCAGGTAATGATACGTACACTAAGGCGACTTGGTTCCCCAAATTTCGTTCTTCTATGTTGAAGCGTTCGTTTCCAGTAACAGTTTGAATTTTTAGTTTTCACTCTGTTTTCTCCTATATTGATAGATGTATTTGGAACTCTACATCCAACACGGTTTGTGCTAGCTTCTTGAAACTTGACACAATAAAGTAGTTTCACGTTCTATCTCTATGTTTTGTTTCCTCTTGATGTAGCACTAAGCAGTGACTGGCGAGAAACGCTTTCATGGAAAGGGGTTGCCAGGCTGCCCAAAATTACAAATCTCCAGAAATCTCAGCAAATATTTTTTCACCCAAACTGGATGATACTTTCAGGTAATGATCAGTACACTAAGGCGACTAGGTTCCCCAAATTTTGTTCTTCTATGTTGAAGCGTTCGTTTCCAGTAACAGTTTGAATTTTTAGGTTTCACTCTGTTTTCTCCTATATTGATAGATGTATTTGGAACTCTAAATCCAACACGGTTTGTGCTAGCTTCTTGAAACTTGACACAATAAAGTAGTTTCACGTTCTATCTCTATGTTTTGTTTCCTCTTGATGTAGCCCTAAGCAGTGACTGGCGAGAAACGCTTTCATGGAAAGGGGTTGCCAAGCTTCCCAAAATTACGAATCTCCAGAAATCTCAGCAAATATTTTTTCACCCAAACTGGATGATACTTTCAGGTAATGATCAGTACACTAAGGCGACTAGGTTCCCCAAATTTTGTTCTTCTATGTTGAAGCGTTCGTTTCCAGTAACAGTTTGAATTTTTAGGTTTCACTCTGTTTTCTCCTATATTGATAGATGTATTTGGAACTCTAAATCCAACACGGTTTGTGCTAGCTTCTTGAAACTTGACACAATAAAGTAGTTTCACGTTCTATCTCTACGTTTTGTTTCCTCTTAATGTAGCCCTAAGCAGTGACTGGCGAGAAACACTTTCATGGAAAGGGGTTGCCAGGCTGCCCAAAATTACGAATCTCCAGAAATCTCAGCAAATATTTTTTCACCCAAACTGGATGATACTTTCAGGTAATGATCAGTACACTAAGGCGACTTGGTTCCCCAAATTTCCTTCTTCTGTGTTGAAGCGTTCGTTTCCTGTAACAGTTTGAATTTTTAGGTTTCACTCTGTTTTCTCCTATATTGATAGATGTATTTGGAACTCTAAATCCAACACGGTTTGTGCTAGCTTCTTGAAACTTGACACAATAAAGTAGTTTCACGTTCTATCTCTATGTTTTGTTTCCTCTTGATGTAGCCCTAAGCAGTGAGTGGCGAGAAACACTTTCATGGAAAGGGGTTGCCAGGCTTCCCAAAATTACGAATCTCCAGAAATCTCAGGAAATATTTTTTCACCCAAACTGGATGATACTTTCAGGTAATGATCAGTACACTAAGGCGACTAGGTTCCCCAAATTTTGTTCTTCTATGTTGAAGCGTTCGTTTCCAGTAACAGTTTGAATTTTTAGGTTTCACTCTGTTTTCTCCTATATTGATAGATGTATTTGGAACTCTAAATCCAACACGGTTTGTGCTAGCTTCTTGAAACTTGACACAATAAAGTAGTTTCACGTTCTATCTCTATGTTTTGTTTCCTCTTGATGTAGCCCTAAGAAGTGACTGGCGAGAAACACTTTCATGGAAAGGGGTTGCCAGGCTTCCCAAAATTACGAATCTCCAGAAATCTCAGCAAATATTTTTTCACCCAAACTGGATGATACTTTCAGGTAATGATCAGTACACTAAGGCGACTAGATTCCCCAAATTTCGTTCTTCTATGTTTAAGCGTTCATTTCCAGTAACAGTTTGAATTTTTAGGTTTCACTCTGTTTTCTCCTATATTGATAGATGTATTTGGAACTATAAATCCAACACGGTTTGTGCTAGCTTCTTGAAACTTGACACAATAAAGTAGTTTCACGTTCTATCTCTACGTTTTGTTTCCTCTTAATGTAGCCCTAAGCAGTGACTGGCGAGAAACACTTTCATGGAAAGGGGTTGCCAGGCTGCCCAAAATTACGAATCTCCAGAAATCTCAGCAAATATTTTTTCACCCAAACTGGATGATACTTTCAGGTAATGATCAGTACACTAAGGCGACTTGGTTCCCCAAATTTCCTTCTTCTATGTTGAAGCGTTCGTTTCCTGTAACAGTTTGAATTTTTAGGTTTCACTCTGTTTTCTCCTATATTGATAGATGTATTTGGAACTCTAAATCCAACACGGTTTGTGCTAGCTTCTTGAAACTTGACACAATAAAGTAGTTTCACGTTCTATCTCTATGTTTTGTTTCCTCTTGATATAGCCCTAAGCAGTGACTGGCGAGAAACACTTTCATGGAAAGGGGTTGCCAGGTTTCCCAAAATTACAAAACTCCAGAAATCTCAGCAAATATTTTTTCACCCAAACTGGATGATACTTTCAGGTAATGATAAGTACACTAAGGCGACTAGGTTCCCCAAATTTTGTTCTTCTATGTTGAAGCGTTCGTTTCCAGTAACAGTTTGAATTTTTAGGTTTCACTCTGTTTTCTCCTATATTGATAGATGTATTTGGAACTCTAAATCCAACACGGTTTGTGCTAGGTTCTTGAAACTTGACACAATAAAGTACTTTCACGTTCTATCTCTATGTTTTGTTTCCTCTTGATATAGCCCTAAGCAGTGACTGGCGAGAAACACTTTCATGGAAAGGGGTTGCCAGGTTTCCCAAAATTACAAATCTCCAGAAATCTCAGCAAATATTTTTTCACCCAAACTGGATGATACTTTCAGGTAATGATCAGTACACTAAGGCGACTTGGTTCCCCAAATTTCCTTCTTCTATGTTGAAGCGTTCGTTTCCTGTAACAGTTTGAATTTTTAGGTTTCACTCTGTTTTCTCCTGTATTGATAGATGTATTTGGAACTCTAAAACCAACACGGTTTGTGCTAGCTTCTTGAAACTTGACACAATAAAGTAGTTTCACGTTCTATCTCTATGTTTTGTTTCCTCTTGATATAGCCCTAGGCAGTGACTGGCGAGAAACACTTTCATGGAAAGGGGTTGCCCGGTTTCCCAAAATTACAAATCTCCAGAAATCTCAGCAAATATTTTTTCACCCAAACTGGATGATACTTTCAGGTAATGATAAGTACACTAAGGCGACTTGGTTCCCCAAATTTCGTTCTTCTATGTTGAAGCGTTCGTTTCCAGTAACAGTTTGAATTTTTAGGTTTCACTCTGTTTTCTCCTATATTGATAGATGTATTTGGAACTCTACATCCAACACGGTTTGTGCTAGTTTCTTGAAACTTGACACAATAAAGTAGTTTCACGTTCTATCTCTATGTTTTGTTTCCTCTTGATATAGCCCTAAGCAGTGACTGGCGAGAAACACTTTCATGGAAAGGGGTTGCCAGGCTGCCCAAAATTACGAATCTCCAGAAATCTCAGCAAATATTTTTTCACCCAAACTGGATGATACTTTCAGGTAATGATCAGTACACTAAGGCGACTTGGTTCCCCAAATTTCCTTCTTCTATGTTGAAGCGTTCGTTTCCTGTAACAGTTTGAATTTTTAGGTTTCACTCTGTTTTCTCCTATATTGATAGATGTATTTGGAACTCTAAATCCAACACGGTTTGTGCTAGCTTCTTGAAACTTGACACAATAAAGTAGTTTCACGTTCTATCTCTATGTTTTGTTTCCTCTTGATATAGCCCTAGGCAGTGACTGGCGAGAAACACTTTCATGGAAAGGGGTTGCCCGGTTTCCCAAAATTACAAATCTCCAGAAATCTCAGCAAATATTTTTTCACCCAAACTGGATGATACTTTCAGGTAATGATAAGTACACTAAGGCGACTTGGTTCCCCAAATTTCGTTCTACTATGTTGAAGCGTTCGTTTCCAGTAACAGTTTGAATTTTAGGTTTCACTCTGTTTTGTCCTATATTGATAGACGTATTTGGAACTCTACATCCAACACGGTTTGTGCTAGCTTCTTGAAACTTGACACAATAAAGTAGTTTCACGTTCTATCTCTACGTTTTCGTTCCTCTTAATGTAGCCCTAAGCAGTGACTGGCGAGAAACACTTTCATGGAAAGTGGTTGCCAGGCTGCCCAAAATTACGAATCTCCAGATATCTCAGCAAATATTTTTTCACCCTAACTGGATGATACTTTCAGGTAATGATCAGTACACTAAGGCGACTTGGTTCCCCAAATTTCCTTCTTCTATGTTGAAGCGTTCGTTTCCTGTAACAGTTTGAATTTTTAGGTTTCACTCTGTTTTCTCCTATATTGATAGATGTATTTGGAACTCTAAATCCAACACGGTTTGTGCTAGCTTCTTGAAACTTGACACAATAAAGTAGTTTCACGTTCTATCTCTATGTTTTGTTTCCTCTTGATATAGCCCTAGGCAGTGACTGGCGAGAAACACTTTCATGGAAAGGGGTTGCCCGGTTTCCCAAAATTACAAATCTCCAGAAATCTCAGCAAATATTTTTTCACCCAAACTGGATGATACTTTCAGGTAATGATAAGTACACTAAGGCGACTTGGTTCCCCAAATTTCGTTCTACTATGTTGAAGCGTTCGTTTCCAGTAACAGTTTGAATTTTTAGGTTTCACTCTGTTTTCTCCTATATTGATAGATGTATTTGGAACTCTACATCCAACACGGTTTGTGCTAGCTTCTTGAAACTTGACACAATAAAGTAGTTTCACGTTCTATCTCTAAGTTTTCGTTCCTCTTAATGTAGCCCTAAGCAGTGACTGGCGAGAAACACTTTCATGGAAAGGGGTTGCCAGGCTGCCCAAAATTACGAATCTCCAGAAATCTCAGCAAATATTTTTTCACCCAAACTGGATGATACTTTCAGGTAATGATCAGTACACTAAGGCAACTTGGTTCCCCAAATTTCCT